>NW_023466073.1:0-7958 GCF_013731165.1 Rhagoletis pomonella | reverse complement strand
TTTTTAAAAAAAAAGTTATCAAGCTCTTAAAAAATCACCCGTTATTATCTTAATATGTGACACGTAAAGTTAAAAGGGACCTACGGTGAGAAAAAATTGGTTTTCACTTTTTCATCGACTCATATAGTAAACGGGCCGCTCTTTCCGATGCAATAAACCGCAGCTTTCTAGCTGCATTAGTTTTCTCACAATTTCAAAGTTAGGTACTTTCACAAAAAAAGTACAAAAAAATCAAATCTGACAAACTATTCGGAAATTAATTAAATTCGCTTCAAACTCTTTACTCGGGGGTTTTCGGGGTCGCTGATTACGAATCCGATGTTAGTTTTTCAAAATTCGGTGTCAACGACATTTTTGAGTTTCACATGAATTCGAACAAATTTTAAGTTTTTCCCGCCATATTGCATCCGCCATTTTGAATTTTAAAAAACGAATCGTTCGTAATCAGCGACACCAAAAACCCCCGAGTAACGAGTTTGAAGCGATTCCGATAAATTTTTAAAAAAGTCATCCGCCATATTGAATCCGCCATTTTGAATTTTGGAAAACTAACATCTGATTTGTAATCGGCGACACCGAAAACCCCCGAGTAACGAGCTTCAATCCATTAAAACGTTCAGAAGCATCAAAATCAACTTGGTAAACTTCAAAGTCGTTTTTCTTGAACTTTTTTTTCTGAGCGTAGGTCTCTTTAACTTTAAGTGTCACATATTTTGTAAGTATTTTTTAAATGCGCGGCGCCTGGGCTACGAGGCCATGTTGCTCCCGAGCAGTAGTTCTTGAATTAAAGTTATACTTCGTGTAGGAGGTTGTGTTTTTTTAAGGTTCAATTAATAAATTTGACGGTGTTTTCATTACTGCGACCTTAATTAATGCCACTTAACGAAAGTTACCCATTTTCAATGATCATAATTACATTCATAGCTGCGAAATTATAATGCATCGTAGAATATTTTACACAATGATTTTTAAATACTTTTCAATTATCTATTTTCTAGACGCTCCATGGTGCGGCCACTGTAAAGCGCTAGCTCCAGAATACGCTAAAGCCGCTCAGCACTTAGAAGAACAGAAATCGGAAATCAAATTGGCCAAGGTCGACGCTACTGTGGAAAGCGAATTGGCTGAGGAATACCATGTGCGTGGTTATCCCACACTGAAGTTCTTCCGTAACGGCGTCCCCGTCGATTACAGTGGTGGCCGTCAATCAGATGATATCATTTCATGGGTTACCAAGAAGACTGGTCCACCGGCCAAGGAACTGAATACCGTCGAAGAAGCTGAGGAATTGCTGAAAGACGATAAAGTAAGTAGATAAATTTTCAATCACCTTGTACTCCAGTTTTATATTTATTTTATAACAATTATATTCAACAATTTTTATTGCGCTTGAGGCCGTTTTCCACAATAGTTTTTCATTAAAAACGGCCTCAAGCTCAATAAAAATTGCTGAATACTTATTTTATAATTTAATGTTATTTTGGAAAACTCTATGCATATATGTATACATACGTATTTACATATGTGATTTTTCTTAATGCTTTTTAGATCGTCGTTGTCGGCTTTTTCAAGAACCAAGATTCCGACGAAGCCAAGGCTTTCATTGCTGTTGCCAACGCTTTGGACAGTTTCGAGTTTGCTATCAGCAGCAACGATGAAGTTCTTGCCAAATATGAAGTTAAAGACGGCAGTGTTGTACTCTTCAAGCCATTCGATGATAAGAAATCGGTATTCGAAGGCGAAGCCAACGTTGACAATATCAAAAAATTCGTGCAAGTTCAATCTCTGCCATTGATTGTGGAATTCAACCATGAATCGGCTGCCAAGATCTTCGGTGGATCAATTAAATCGCACCTGTTGTTCTTCGTCTCAAAGGAAGCAGGACATATTGAGAAATATGTCGATCCTTTAAAAGAGATTGCCAAGGAGTACCGCGAAGACATACTGTTCGTTACCATCTCTTCGGATGAGGAAGAGCACCAACGTATCTTCGAATTCTTCGGCATGGCAAAGGATGAAGTACCAACTATCCGTTTGATTCGCTTAGAAGAAGATATGGCCAAATACAAGCCAGAATCGAATGACTTATCTGCTAGTACCATCAAGAGCTTTTTGCAAAAGTTCATGGATGGCAAATTGAAGCAACACCTGTTGTCACAAGAGTTGCCCGAGGATTGGGATAAGAACCCTGTTAAAGTGCTGGTTGCTACCAATTTTGATGACATTGCTTTTGACAAGAGCAAAGATGTTCTGGTTGAATTCTATGCGCCTTGGTGTGGACACTGCAAGCAATTGGTTCCCATCTACGATCAACTGGGTGAGAAGTTCAAGGACAATGAGAACATTGTGGTTGCTAAAATCGATGCCACTGCCAATGAGTTGGAGCACACTAAGATCTCGTCATTCCCCACCATTAAATTGTACCGCAAGGGCGATAACAAAGTTATTGACTACAATTTGGACAGAACTTTTGATGATTTCGTGAAGTTCCTGGACGCAGGCGGTGATGTGCCACAGGTAAATATCATATATTAGACAGTACTAAACTGAATGAACGTTTGTGTATTTATAGTAGAATATACATACTAATTTTATATTTATTTTATTTTTTTCAGGGTGGCGAGTCAGAAGAGGAGGTTACAGAGAAACCCGAGGAACACCCGAAGGATGAATTGTAAACTTTTACAATAACTTAAACGTAAAATTTAGGATCAGCAGCAATCAGCAGCAGAATCAGGATAACATTTACATTACCACCATTAATACAGAACATGTTAATAGATATTTTACAAAATCATAAAAATATGCAACGGAACATTCTTACTTTTGTGCAAAAGCATTTCCTTCCGGTCTGCTGCGCCATTGTAATTTTTTAATAGACTTAACAATTCCGTTTAAATATGCTCTCTTACCAATCAACAGCAAAAATTGTAATTATTTGTAACAGAAGAGGGGCAACGTCAGCAGATCTTTATTTTTTTAGTAATTACAATAAATATTTGTTTGTATTACGTTTTAAGTAACTTCAACAAAACAAATATTAAAAAAAAATCTGTATTTGCTATTATTTTTTATAATTATGGTAATATCTCTTGTGAATGAAGTTAGTACTTTTTTATAAAAGGAAAACAATTACACAAATGCACATGTTGTATGTATAAGGAATGAGTGCCCATCGTGTAAGTTGGGGATATATAAGTGCGAAAGGCGTTTAAAGGTCAATTCACACCAAGATCAAATAAAGGATTTAAAATTTTAAAATTATTTCTTAAGAACCTATTAGCGCTTCCATGATTTACTACCATATGGATGTGAAAGCAAAAATGTCACCTAATTTGCCAATAAAATAAATATATGTTTATGTAGAAATGAATTAGAAACGGTTGTGTGCTGCCTTGAGGTGAAATTAGTCAAGAACGCAGAACTTATACTTAAACGCTGTCTGTATACGCAGAATTTTGTCGGTAACTGGAGCCCCCAGTGTTGCTTATTACAGTGTTGCCACTCATCAATGCCTTTTCATAAACTTACCTTTTCAACTACAATTTTTCATGCTATAATAGATGCTAACTAAATATAAAATACTTATTTTTCAACAAAAAACCTTATTCGATAGTAAATTTCAAATATTTTAAACGTATTTTGAATAGGAACTTATAACTTTTTTACCATCTGCAAAATTGACGAAGTGGCAACCATCTATAGAAGGAAGAAATCAGCTGACACGGAAAAATCTAAATTCCGCAGATTTCTGCGCTACGGGCTACAACTACAGAAAAATTCTGCGGTGTTGAGTTTTCATTTACATGGCGCTTTGGTAAGGCAGATCGAGTCAGCTGACTCGGATTTACGTACCGGTAGGTTTTCTTTTTGACTAATTTTACCTTTTATAATTTTTGAGATTCTCCAAAAGGCTCCATCCTGAAATAATCGGAAAACAAATGTGCGTTTGCCGCAAATTGAACTCTTTAACTACCCAAGAAAATAAATTTAAATTAATGCCAGTTTTAAATTATTTTGGATTTATTTCCAAAAGTTTTTCTAACATACGAAAATAACAGTACCGACTATCGAACTCCATATCATACCAAAAATTCACGGCTATACACTTGTGACTCTGTTGCACGTGGTGAAACCAAAAGTTAGGCAGAAACAAAACGTCACCGGCATATACACGCACATGCAAAGGATGGACTTGTGCGAACTTCGGATATTTGCCTAAATCCGGTGCTAATGGATCGATACTAATCCATTCGGTTTGCATCTGTTTAGATTCATTTTCTTCGGCACGCTCATTCAACACTGGCTCAATATAGAACTGACCCAGTGTATTACGTCGATATTGTCCGACGGGATATTGTTGCCGAGGAATATTTACTACTTGGTGTGGTGGTAGCAATATAAAGTCCTTATGTCCAGCGATAACGCAATATATATTATCGAAGGGATCTTTGTGCATAGATGTGACAGCGCGCTCATCACCCATCCAAAAATTTACCAGCGGCGGGGTATTCAAACATTTTTCAGCAAAATTTAAGTCGTTAACATTAATATCATCTGCCAACTCTGGGAAATCGGTGGTGAAATTTGAATTCTGCTTTTGAATATAGTGTATTGCTCCAGTAGGGTCATCAAGTCTTTCCAAGAATTCCCTCATACACATCTTCTCCTCCAGAGGAAGCACAAAATACTCCGTTTCATCTTGTTTTGCCAAGCCGTCCGCGTAACCATTAGGCGTTGTTGTGACGTCTAACAATTTTTTGCCAAGCATTTGCTCTAGATACGATGGATTCCACTTTTGTACCGCTGGCCAATGCTTGACCGCATTACGTATTACCACTGGTTGACTTTTGGCATAAAAACTGCGCGCAAATTCTATTGGATTTGGTATTTGATCTAGTTCGACTACTTCTGTGCCAATATATAGCTCATTTGCTTCCTTCAATAACACGTCCAGCGCCGCAGTTATCCTCTCCATGCTTGTGAGCAGATGGGACACCTGCTAGTAGAGGAAGTATTTTGCCTAAGATTATAGGCCAAACTGATAACTCTGATTTCTGGAACATGATTTTGGTTATTTATTGTATATTTCCGTGAAGTAAAACACAGAGAACGTTAAATACAGAGAAGCTGCAATTACAAATGGCCGTGTGAATTGTCAAAAGCTATCAAAAACGCTCTAGAAGTTCACCACTCGAATCGAAAATTGAGAGCGGCTAGTTAACAGAGCTGAGCGGATACAAGTTTGTTAATTTCTATCAATGTTAAGAACTTTGGTTTGGATTTTTTTTTTCGCGGCATTGATTTAATAAAAAGAAAGATGAAAATTCTTGGTTAAATTAATGAAAATTAATTTCCCACGCATATCATACAAGCTCCATTAATTGATAACGTTTTTACAGGCATATATATGTATGTGCATATTACTGCCAAAAAACTACGTACACGCATACCCACTGGGAAAATAGGTAAGCACCTTGCGAGGTAAGCCATGTTTTCTTTCAGTTTTTAGTACCAAAATTGTCATCATGACCAATGTCATCTACTAGTAAAGGGCAAAATGAACACCTCCGAAGACACATTACGTTGTCAGTTGCAAAATAACGTGCAGCCGAAGTTATTTCCAAGCACCGAACTACTCCGAGCGACTGCTCTGCATTACACGTAACTTACTTTGTAAAGCGGCTCAGAAGTATCTCTGATACCAAATGTACATTCTAAATTCCTACTTACATAAGGCGGCCATGCCTTTGTAAAAGTAAGGGACGTTCGGCAGGGAAATGATAATGACTGCCAGGTGAAGAGTAAGTTGCTAATAAGGTATTATTACGTGCTCTTAATTCCCACTGGGTATAAATGTACATACATATGTACAAATAACGGCAGCATACATATATATGCACATAATTACACGTATACTCAAATACAACAATAACTATTTCATTCATAAACGCATTCGCATATTCCTCAAGATCAGGCATGGGCAGAGCAGAGAACGTTTAAAACAGAGAAGCAGCAACACGCTACTCGTTGGTATTTTGTAATAGATCAGAAATCGGCTAGAAGCTCACCACGTTATATTTTTAACATCGATAGCTCTAGAAGCTCACCATTTTTTAACAGCGTGAGCGCAGAGCGGCACAGAATAACAGAATTTGAATAAATTAGCAATTGTGAAATGTTATTTTTGTGCACGTTTATATCTATCAACAAAAATGACTTTTGGTAGTTATTTTAATGCCCCTTTCATTGAATTAAATCTAAAACATTAATTAGTTATTACAAACAATTTATTTTCATAAAAATTCCAATTAACTAATATAAATTTGCGAAAATTTTGTAAACCATATTTTCGTCAACAATTAGTAAATTCTTCATTGAAAAAATTTTAAACACGCTAAAAGGCAAGCGCATAAAAATGTTTGTAAATACATATACATACCTATGTAGATGCATTTATACATATGTATGCACTTATGCAAATAAACAAATGCTGCGCGCGGTTAAAATTGTTTCGTTATTTTTTTGTATAAAAATATGGTTCATGCTTTAATCAAAACCACAAAGTCAAACTTTATACAAAACTTAGAAAAATTCAACAAATTTTCGTCTAAATTTTGAACTTTTTAATCTGAGTTTTTAGAATGGTGGATCTGTAGAAAAGCAAGTGCAAGTTTTAAGCGGCTAAAAAATCGCGTAGATTTTTAATGATTTTTTGTTGCGGACGGCTTGTACTTTTTACCATATACATAAAAGCGAATTTCTTGTAGAATAAAATGCCCAGGACCGTTTGCAAACAAAATAATAAAACAAAAAATAAATACTAAATTTTATAAATTACACCTGTTATATGCATAACACCGCAAAATATGTCGGAAAGAAATTCATTAAAAATTAAAGCGATCTTTTATCCGCTTAAAACTTTCACTTGTTTCACTAAAATTACATACATAACCAATTATCTGCGTACCCAAAACTTTCTAAAAATTTAGACTAAAAAGTAGAAAATTTAGATGAAAATTTGTTGAATTTTTCTACGTTCTGTATAAATTTTTAAAGTTTGACTTATGTGGTTTCGATTAAAGCATGAACCATATTTTTATAAAAATATAACAAAAAAATTTTTACTTGAAAAACATTGTAAATATTATACAAAAAAGAACCATGCAATCACTTTTGATTGCCCGTGTATGTACGTAGTATGTGTGTCTAACAAATTATGGCTTGTTATCAAAATACCGATATTAACTAACAAACTTAATATTATATAGTACAAATGTGTTTGTAAAATTAATTTCATTAAAATTATTTCTGCAATCAAATTTTCTATTCATGCAAACAGCCAAACGCATAAAATTGTACGTACATATATACACATTAGACTGGGTCGAAAAAAAAAGTTGCTAATGTCCGCCCCTAAATTTAAAGATTATGTTGAGAGGGTTCTGGAAAAATTTTTTTTTTTTTTTTTAACCCTCCGAAATACAGCCGAAATGGTTTTTTCGTTGTAACTTGGTTATTTGACGGCCGATTTTTAAAATTGATATGTCATTATTTTTGTCTTGAGAAGCTTCACTTTTCGTTCTTATGTCTTTTTAAGCTTTGAAGTCGCGTTCGCATGATAAGGGCAGAAACAAAATTTTACCCCCCCTAAAGTATATTTTTTTTCCTTACCAAACGAAAGTACTTAAAAATTCAAGAAAATGTTGCCTTCAAACTATATTACTAAAATAATAAACAAAGGAGTTATAGCACTTTTAATATCACAGGTCAACATGAGTTTCAGATGTAAGTATAATAACACAGTACAACAAAAATTGATTTTTTTTATGCAACAGAGTAACCTAAATTTAAGGATTATGTTGAGAGGATTTCGAAATTTTTATTTTATTTTTTTTTTAACCCTTCGAAATACAGCCGAAAAGGTTTTTTCGTTGAAAGTTGGGTATTTGACGGCC
>NW_023466072.1:5739-7958 GCF_013731165.1 Rhagoletis pomonella | reverse complement strand
GCGTCAGCACATTCACACAGGTATGTGTGTTAGCCCCCGTATTAACTACCCCCCCTTTAAACATCTGCGTCCCGCTGATGAGGTAGTTCCTGACGTAGATCTTTGAAGTGGGCGTTTGGCTGATCTTGTTTGATTGAGCGATTGAGCCTGGGAAAGTAGATAGTTGTAGTAATCTTCCTCCAAATTACGTAGCATATTGATGCAAGGAATGTCAAAGCAACGGTGTCGAAAATCAGCGAAAAGTGAAAAGTTTCGCCCAATTTTCGTAGGTGTCGGATGTTTGTTACGCTAAGCTCGTGGATGTAGTCCAAATTCAGCTTCAGGCCATTACTCGTCACGTTTGTTAATGCAGGTGGCAAAGCCTGTACCATCCTTGTCGACCTGCTGGTAAACGTTTGGTTTCCCACTACGATGGTTTCGTTGTTGAGCAAAACGACATATGTTCCATTCAGGACGTTTTCGTAGTTTTTTCCCTGGATTTTACCCCAAAAGTTCGTTAGGAATAGTGATGTCTCGTCCATCATTTCTATGATTATGCTGCTGGATGGTTCGAAGTGACATTTCGCATTTCCGCCTTTTAACAATCTCGCTATGCATCCGTCTTCGGGTAGTCTAGCCAACGATTTGGGTGCGCAAATTGAGTAATTGCCAATGGACGAGCAATCATTTTTAATACCGATCGTTTCGTCCTGATTTATCAACATTTTCTCATAGTCGAGTACCACGTGTTGTCCATTTATAATAGCAGCTCGTGTCATTAAGAGTCGATAGCTGTCCGGCTTCACCTTGGCATGGAAAGAACATACAGAAGAAGTGTTCCGTTCGAGTATACGGATGCCGATCCGTGTTCTATAGCCTCGATTGAGTTTTGGTATGGTAAGGACTCTTCTTCGAGTATAAGTCTATGGATTTCCTCTCGATCAAGCAGGTTCGTGTTCACGATGCCCGTTTTTGCCATTTGGCACGCTTGCACCACCTCCGATACTTGTTCTTTAAGGATGAGAACCTTACTTAGGTCCAGAAGTTCAAGGTTTTCTTCTTTAACACTCTTGCTGATTGCATTAATGTGAACCATCATTTGATTTGCTTTCTCAATTGCTTCACGGGTTCCGTTAAAGAGCTTGTCATTGACCCGATATTGGTGGTTGTTGTTGGTCACCACCTCGTTTAAGCTTCGAAGGATATAGTCCCAATCCGCAGCATCCGGAGAGCCAGCAATCCATTTCCATGCCGAACCGATCCAGTCAATAGAACGTGTCTTTCTCAATTTGGTCATCTGAAGTTCTTCAAGACGTAGCTCAGTCTGGTTCAGGTGGAATTGTAAAACTGTCCTCACTGCTTCGTTTTCGATCTCATACCGTGTTGTCTCTCTTAGTTTTTCCAACGCTATGTTAAAGTAGTTAAGGTCAATCACGTGGACGAGACTAAAGTGTCCATTCAAGATCCAGCCATGCCCATGATCAATAGTCACCAGAGGGGAGTCGTAGCTGTATATATTGAGGCCGCAAACCCCGGATATGAAGAGTAAACTGTCTTTCGATAATTTTATGAGAAAGAGAAAAAAAAAATTTGAATTGTTGTGGCCTTTTTAGATATCCACACCGCAAGTTTTATGAATTTTACATTTCTTGTTACCATACTTCGGGGACGGTGAGAAAAAAAACTGTGCTTTGCCTGAGATTAGTCTAGGTTCTTTCCAAATAATTTCCTCTTAAATAGCCGTTAGTATGTGTTTTTCTTATCCGGTACCTGTTAGTGCTTTTGTTTAAACATTCCTTTACTTAATTAATTGTTAGTGTTTCGCTTATCCGTTAAGTATTAGTATTCTGTTGTTTTTTTTGTTTAAATTTTTTATGTTTTTCCATTATACTATTATACTATACTATTATACTATCTAATTACTTAATTACTTTATTTCCCGTCCCCGCGATTATAAGATTATGAATTTATTATTGACAAGACCACAGAATCCAAAAGTTCTGCAATAATCTTTAACTGAAATCAATGTTTGCTAAATTTTTTGCAAATAAAGCAAAAACTTGTGGTCCGCTTTGATTTCTGTGGACTTATCAAGTCTTGCGGTAGAAGAGTTGCCTTTTTTGCTATAGTATATGCCTCTTTTATTTAGCATTTTGCTATTTTGTAGTGTACTATAGAAGCCTTTTTCACATAGTATTTTTTTATTTTTGTTTTTTTTTTGTTTGTTTTTTTTTTTTTTT
>NW_023466072.1:1358-5639 GCF_013731165.1 Rhagoletis pomonella | reverse complement strand
TTTTTTTTTTTGTTTGTGGGCTGTAGACGCCTAACTAGCATTTATTGCTGTTTTTTGGTGGGCTACAGATGCCTCTTTTATATAGCATTTTCTGCTGTTTATTAGTGGGCTGTAGATGCCTCTTTAACAAATGTTTCTGTTTACTTGTGGCGTTTTTAACTTTTCCCTCGGTGTGCACCTGATCGTGTTTAAATTTTTTTATTTATTTTTTTTTTTATTATTATTGTTATTATTGAGCCCTAGTTTTTATATGTACCTTGTGAATTTTCCTACCAGTGTCCGTCTCTAGGGTTACTCGGTTGTCCTTGCGAACCCTTTCCTTTTTATAGAGTGGTTTTTGTTTACTCTTAATCTGTTTGTCCCTTACATAGACATCGTCTCCTACCATAAACTTTTTTATGCCTTTCCTTCTCCTATTTAGTCGAAGGTTTCGCGATTCTTGATTTTTTCTAATTCGATCTTTAATTTCCCTGTGGACCTTACTTCTAAAATCTGTCAGTTCTTGGTAGTTTATTCTTTCGGTTCTATTAAAGAATACATCACTAGGCTTCCTTTTGGTCACAGAGTGAATCGTTGTATTATAGCGGTCGACTGCAATGTAGGCTAGTTCTTTGGGACTCGTATTGCTTATTTCCTTTCGCAGACATCGATAGATTTCGATCAAAGTTGAATGAAATCTTTCGATCTGCCCATTCACTTCACTTCTTTGCACTGGAGTTTGGTACAATTCAATCCCTAAACCTCTTATATAATTGCTTACTAGAGGGCTCATAAATCCTCTCTCATTGTCTGTTACTATTACCCGGGGGGTTGTGAAGTAGTGGATAAGCTTGGCAAATTTTGCACGAAGAGTGAGGGATGAGCGGTTCCTTATGTGGAAAAGTTTTGCAAACTTCGAAAATTTGTCAACACAGGATAGAAATTTTTCGTTTTGGATTTCGAAAATGTCAACGTGCAATATTTCGCATGGGTATTTAGGAATAGGCGTTTCCTTTATAGGGGGGTACCGCGGGATGTCTATCGTACTTGTTTGTGAGGCAAGTTTCGCAGATAGATGCGAATTTCCTTATCCGACTTGCCATTTTAGGGAAATAGTACTTTTCCAGGATTTGCTCTTTATTTTCCCTGGGGTTTCTGTGTGCCCTCTTATGTTCATCTTCCACTATTTTGCAAATTCTGTCTTCGTTGGCCACGTCCTCAACTACCCGTTGAGTTATCCTAATTTTATATAAAAGAAAATGTTCTAAATATACCTCCTGTAGGAGTTGCAGACGATTCTCTGGGATTTTAATGCCATTTATGAGTGACGGATTGAGTCGCTCCTTTAGTACTTGTATTACTGTCGGTTTATCGATGCTATCCAGGGTTATGTAGTGTCGAGTAAAACCAGGATGTGGGTTTTCTACGCATGTCAAAGCCTTACCTTCCCTGAGCACTATTTGATTACGAAATACATTCAGGGGACATTCGACGTGTGGAATAAGGTCCGATGCGTCCTGCTCCGCGCTATGGACAGTTGCCATATCGCTTTCAATCTCTGAAGCTGAAGCGCTGTTCAATTGTGCATCTACCCTTGTCGGACTTCCACTTTCATCATCATCTACCTTACCCGTTGACTCTGCACTGGTTAAATTGTTTGCTTGGCACGGCAGTCTTGACAGAGCATCGGCCACGACATTTGATTTACCTGGAGTGTAAATCAATTCGTGGTTGTACTCTTCGATTCTGGCCTTCCATCTCTTCAGCTTTGCATTGTAATTTCTGCTTCCCAATGCAAAAGTGAGAGGTTGGTGGTCAGTATAAATCTTAATCATCTTTGCACCATACAAATATGATCTTAAATTGTCCAGGGCCCAAACAATTGCCAGCATTTCTTTTTCATTTGTGGCGTAGTTCTCTTCTGTTCGGGTAAGGGAGCGCGATATATATGCGATTGGCCGGTCTCTTCCGGGTTCGCCTTGGGATAACACCCCTCCTATGGCATAGTTCGAAGCATCAGTTGTAAGATTGAACGATTTTCCGAAATCAGGAAAAGCAAGGATGTCTGAGCAGACAAGCAATTTTTTTAGGTCCTCAAACGCCCTAAGAGCATCCGCATCCAGTTTAATGCGAACGTTTCTCGACTGACTGGCCTTGATCTGCGCATTTAGGTTGGTTAAGGGTTTCGCCACTCTGGCGTAATCCCGGATGAATTTTCGATAATACGATGACATTCCAAGGAAACTTTTCAACTCTTTTAGCGTTCGGGGAGGTGACAGAGCTTCTATGGCCTGTACCTTTGAGGGGTCTGCTTTTATACCGTCGGAGGTTATTATATACCCCAGGAACTCTACCTCTGTTCTCATAAACTTTGTTTTTTCTATGTTTACCCTGACGTTGGCATCTGCCAGCCTTTCGAATACTATATCGACATTTTTCATATGCTCGTCTAAATCTTTACCAAACACTATGATATCGTCAATATAAACGTAGCATATTTTCCCAATATGTTCCTTCAAGACGTCGTCTATCATGCGCTGAAATATGGCCGGTGCATTCCTCAGCCCAAAAGGAAGTCTTAAAAATTCGTACTTCCCATTCATGGTTGAAAATGCTGTTTTCGGGATGTCAGCCTCTTTCATTGCTATTTGGTGGAACCCGGACGTTAGGTCGATGGTCGTGAAGTATTTGGCGTGGCCGAGGCTGGCTAATGTTGCGTTGATGTCAGGGATGGGATAGGTATCGGGTATCGTGATTGCATTTAGGCGTTTAAAGTCCACTACCATTCTGTATTGCTTTTCTCCGGACGGCTTTGGTTTTTTAGGTACCACCCAGATTGGAGAGTTGTAAGGGCTTTTGGATGGACGAATAATACCTTCGTCGAGTAGTTCGGAAATCTGTCTGTCCACCTCTTCTCTCATATTGGCCGGGTAGGGATAGCTTTTGGCGTATATAGGATCTTCTGTGGTAGTTTTTATTTCGGCCCTGACAGACGTTTTAATGTTAATTTTTGCGCTCGAGTATTTTTTAAGTAGCGATTGCAAAGCGGGCAACACTGCCTCCGGGATCGATGCCTCAGAAAAATTAATACCCCCAACGGTTTTGTTCTTGAGTGGAATTTCAATACCCGGATCTATTTTCAAGGTATGATTTTTCCTGTCTATCACAGCCCCCAATTCTTTCAGGGTATCGTCGCCTATTATACCATCGAAAGAAGTCAGTCCTGGTAGGGCATAAAACGTTAGTACAGTATCATTCCCCATACTGTGAAAAAATTGTCCACAAATTTTTTTGTTTATTGGAACAGGCCCTGCAACAGTTTGCACTGAAAAGGGTGGATCAACCGGAGTTGAGCGGGCGGCTAGTTTGGGATTCACAAAATTTTTGTTCCCCCCTGTGTCGACAAGAAACTTTAGGGTAATATTGTCTTTGGTGACGCAAGTGAGGTAGGGTATGCTGGAATACAGAGCAGCGGGCTTTATATGAAATAGGCTGGTGGCCCGTCCATCATAAAATTTACCTCTTCTTCTCCTGGCTCACTGCTACTTGCTTCCACGTTGTAGAGTCGTTGCTGTTTTGGAAGTCTTTCAATTGATGATGCGGGTCCTCTTTTAAACGCGTTGTTGCTTGCAGGTCGATTCATGTAGTTTACCTGCTTAGACTGAATGCTGCCATCGATTTCCATTTTCTCCGCAGGTTTCGGAGCCGTGGGTCTGCCTGGAGGCGAAGTGTTGGACTCTTGGTTTGACTGGAACCTATTGTATGGCACTCTGTTGTATCCTTGGCCAGCGTTTCTGTTTGTCCAGTTATAACTGGTGCGGGCTCGAGGAGGTATGGCCGGCCTCTGCTGGTTTTGCAACAGGTTATTCGTAGGAACAACAACCCTATTCACTGCGTTCGTATGCACTATTGTATTTCTTAAGGTCAGGTTTTGGATGTCAAGGCAAGCTGAGTACGCCTCTGGAAGTGTTTTTGGTTTCTGGACTATTAGCATGCGTGATAATTCAGGATTCAGACCCCTAATAAACACGTCAAGGGCCCTATTCCGGTATGTTTCTATGAGGACGGAAACCGTTTCCTGCGTATAATCGTCGCATTTAATCTTGTTGACGATCAACGACAGTTGGTGGTTAACTGTCGCATAAAATTCATCTAGTTTGGAATTTCTTTGAGCCAACTGATTTAACTGGTGTTCTAGCGTCCGTATGTCCCTCTTGTCTGCGTAGTGCAGTGATAGGACCTTTTATATCTCAGTCCAGTCACTCTCGAAAACATTATATGCAACTAACGCCGCATCAGCCC
>NW_023466072.1:0-1348 GCF_013731165.1 Rhagoletis pomonella | reverse complement strand
CGGGGTCACAGGTCTAAGCGACAATTTATCACTCGGCTATTAGAGCCTTTAATTTTTTTGCTCTCACATTTTTTATTGTTTCCTTATTTACCTCTTCTGGGAAGAGGAGCTTTTATACTCTGGAGGGTCCCGTGAGGAATCGCAGAGTTAAGCTTCTATTATAAACCGGAGGGTCCCCCCGAAGGTGGTGAATCGCGGCTTCAAGGATATTAAGTTATGGATGGTCAATCCGTAAATTATTCAGTTCCCTATTTGATTTTTATTCACTTCTTTGGTTTGACCCCTTCTAGGAAGGGGAGCTTTTATACCCTGGAGTGCCCCTGGAGTTGGGGATCGCAGAGCTAAGCTAATGTTATAAACCGGTGGATACCCAAAGGTAGTCAACGGTTTCAAAATATTTTGTTATGTGGATGTACAAGCCATAAATTTTATAAGCACCTTCACATTCAACACTTCCACTTATCACAACATTGTTCATCACTTGTCACGACCACTTGAAAAAGGACTCCAGCAGTTAAGAGGATCCTTTTCCTTAGACCCCACAATTAAGGAGGCCCTTCCTCAGAGACCCACTCTTTCAGTGGGTCCCTGCTCGGGCGCCAGTCATCGAGCTCACATCCGTGAGCCCGAAAAAGTTAAAGTTGTCCTTCCTAAAATAAAAGACAATAATTAGTTTTGTACAAGTATATTTACCATCTGCTTCCGCTGTCCCAAATGGAATGAATGCAACATATTTCTTAATACTATAGGGGTATTCTCCAAATCTTGCAAAGCCATTGCACGTAGCACGGATTGCATGGATTGCATAACTTGCAAACACACAACAACAAAATACATGGGAAACGACATTTCCTATCGCTGCAAAATATGCAACGTCGAAACCCATGTATATTGTTTGCAAAATAGCATAGCAAGATATATGCGACCCTGTGCTAGTTGTTTTGTTGTTGGAATTGCTACATATTTCTCTCATTCCTCTCATCTCGCTCACTTCATTTTTTTCTGCTGTCTCTTGTTATTGTATTTGATACATAATTTCGCTGCTTGCTACCCATGCATTCTACCACTTTGCAATGGGGTGCTCTCGTACTCTTCGAAATTTGGGATAGTATTTTTGCATTTCGTGCAATACGTGCATCGTGCAATACTTCGAGAATACCCCTTATGACTTACTGTCTAACCGGCTGAATTAACTGCTGACGCTGCGCTTCCCATAGATTCAATTATGCTAACGTATGTTCGATTATTTTTGCATGAGAGTTCAATTACCCGCACTGGTTATGCGCGTGTTTGGGGAAGTGCGGCGTCAGCACATTCACACAGGTATGTGTGTTAGCCCCCGTATTAA
>NW_023466071.1:0-7959 GCF_013731165.1 Rhagoletis pomonella | reverse complement strand
TGCGTTTTCAATGATGCCACTTTTTTATTTCATTCGCAAACTGCATTAACCTCTTTTGACTCATCCGCAAACTGCATTATCGAGCGTTTTCGATAATAACAAAATCTGTCAAAAGTGAGTAAAACTCCCTCCGCAACCATCTGTCGGATACCATAATAGGCATGATTAACTAGCGACTATTCAAAAAAGGCGGATTACTACCATCTCGGGATGTCTCCATAAGGATTCGTATATCTCCTAATTAAAATTAAAAAAAATAATATTTAAAAATATTTGCGTAATAGTCTTTTTCCAGCGGAAAGTCTACCGCGAAAAAAAAAATTAAATTCATATATCTAGTTTATTTATGAACTAATTTGGCTTCTTTTTTAACCGACTTCAAAAAAGGGCAAGGTTATCAATTCGTCGGGACATTTTTTTATTTTTTTTATGTACGTTACCGCATAACTTTGGACCACGTTAACCGATTTCTATAATTATTTTTTTTAAGCGAAGGTGTTACATCAAAGGTTGTCCCATACTAATTTGGTTTAGATCCGATCATTGGATCTTAAAGAAATTAACGATAATCTTAAATTTTTATATGGGAATTGAAGTCGGGTTTGTTTTTTGCCTAAAAATTACTTGTATAATTATAATAATATGTATTGCTTATATAGGCAGAAACATTTTCGCGAAAAATGATCTAGCTAGGTAAAAACTCGTTCAAAAACAATATTAACAAAACTTTTTCAATGGAAATTTTAGTAACGTAACGTCACGCCAGATAGTTCAGCTGATTAAACAAAAAGTAGAAAAGATTTATACATTTAAACACGTGGAAAATTAACCTAAAATATTTAAAATAAATATTACTACAAAAACAGTCCTGCCCAATTTGCAGAGTTTTCTAATTTTGTAACCCAAGTCGAAATCCACTTCTGTTTTTAATATAGGAAAAATATAGAAAACCCTTTTTAAATTTGTGATTTTTTGATTCTTTACTTCAGGGACAGTAAATAATAGTTACTTTTTTCAACAGCTAAACTTGGAAAGATATTTTTAAGTCGAAAATAAAAGTCCTTTCCTAATAATAAACAAACCGCTTATCCAAATTAAACAAGTTTCGTATCAACTGAAAGAGGACTAAAATAGCTTTAAAACTGAACTATTTAAACGAGGAAAGCCAGCAGAAAGACAGCTGTTGAAAAATATTTAAATAAAAATTGTTTTTTAATTACCATAGAACAAACGTTGGGTCAGGTATATGCATTTCTTTTGTATTACATTCTAAAAAAATATAAATAGATCGATCGTTATTTCTGTTTAAAAGCTATTAAAGTTCTCTTTTATTTGGTACCAAATTTGTTTAATTTGGATAAGCGGTTTGTTTACTATCCGGAAAGACTTTTATTTCGAACTTGGAAAATGTCTGGCCAAGTTTAACTGTTGGAAAAAAATTACTGCTATTTACGGTCCCTGCTTTATTTACATTTTAGCATACAAATGTCACGTAACGCCAGATTGGAAATGCCCATATGTAGCTCTTTAACATTTACCTAGTTTCAAATATATGTACTAATCCTGAAAAAATGGAAAAAATTACACCTTGCTAGAATGACTTAGGGCCGTTTGCACCATGTCTAGTTAATTCTAACTCCCAGTTAAACATCTTTATCGACGTCGTTGATACTGGTAGTCAATGTTCAATGATTAAGTCATCGATAGCAAAGTGTATCGATAATGAACACGAAAGGTGTTTATTGCAAATGAAAGGCATTTGTGGTGGTGTAAAAGTGCTGAACAATAAAATGAAAATTGAAATAATAATTGATGGAATTATTTTCGAGACATATGTTTATATCGTCGACGATAATGTGTTAAAAACAGATCTGTTACTTGGACAGGATATATTAATTTATCCGAATGTGAGCGTAAAAATGACAGACGGTACAATGAATTTTCAACACTACAATTGTGGTAAAAATTTATCCAGTTTAAATGGAAATATTTTAGCTGTTGAATGTAACAGTGCACTATAGGAAATTTGAGCCTATTTTGTGGCCAAAAGTCAATTTATTGACTTGCTTGAAATTATTTTTTTTTGTCTTATCTTACAGAGAATACTTCATAGTAAAAACTGTATACTCTGTTTTTTCGATAAATTGACACACCGTTGATTTGGTAACCCTCAAAGAGATAGTTTCGGAATTATCTGTAAACGAAAAATGTGTAGATTGATTTTGTGCCACTTTCAAATGCGTATATCTCGTAATCTATTTGCTGCTTTTCAAAAGTGAAAAGTGGAAAGAAAGAGTGACGGTTAGCAGAATATTTACCAATTAAAACTTGTATTATAGTTTTAAGGTTGTGCCAAAGAAACGTCCGCATTTAAGTGACTTTAAAGTGAAATTGTACAATTAAAAAAAAAGGTTATTTAGTGTTTTAAAAAAAATTTTCAAAAACGTTAAAAGAAACCTCATCACAAATCGGTAGAATAGTCCCTGATCTCTTATTTCCCCATAATCTTATACTGCGATTTTATGCGATATTAAAGAAAATGTAAATTTTCTTAGGTAACTACTTGGTACAAAATCATGAGTTTTATGAAATAATTCACGGTGTTATAATTTAAAAGTTGGAACAAAACCTGTCAGATAACAAAGAGAAGGTCTTAAACTTAAGGTCAGTGGAGGATTCGAGTCGGTATTTAAAATAGAACGTACGAGGCATCTGTTTATTGGGTTGCGGTTCACTGGACCCCGTGTGACCATTACGCCATTTTTTGGAGGTGTGACCATTACTGGTTAATTTTTATGCGGCAAGGCCACCACTTGTAGTCCTACTACTGGACCAAGTTTTAAATTGATATCTAAACTTTTAGAATTTTGGCCACAAAATAGGTTCAAATTTCCCATAGTGCAGTGGGACGAATGTTGAAACAAGCGAAATAATTGAACAATTAGTGCGTGGTATTAAAGATACAGAGGCACAAAAAAGGCTTGTTACTGTTCTGGGTGACTTCAGTGACCTATTCTCAAAAGGTTTGATAAATTTAGGTAAAACTGAGTCGGTTGAAATGCATATAGAGTTAACCTCAGATAAGGTTGTAGCTCAAGCACCTTATAGAGTTCCTAACGTAGAGAACCTAAAAAGAAAATCGTTGCAAAAATGATCGAAGACTTATTGAATGCCGATATAATTGTGAAATAAAATTCAGAGTTTGCTAGTCCAGTTTTATTAGTAAAAAAGAAAAAATGGTGATGATAGACTATGCATTGATTATAGACGTTTGAACGAGTTGACTAAAAAAGAAATATTTCCGGTACCAAACGTTGAAGAGCGTTTGCACGAAGCTAAACAGTTTAGATATTTGTGCACTGAACCAAAACTCCATCTCTGGGTCAAAGAAAAACTTTCCTTACTTTAAGGTAGAAAACTCTTCCGAATGATTAAAAAATTCTCCCGAATGCGTAATTTTTCTTTGGAATGTGTAAAAACGTACACGAAAATATGGAACCGTGGATGTAATATATCATTTTGAAGAAATGTGGGGCATGAAAAGAGGATAAAACTCCTTTAGTGCTGTTTTGTTCCCATGTTTCTGTGTGTATGTGTGTTAATAGTGGGTATTACCAGATTCCAATTGCGGCGGAAAGTCGCAAATATACTGCTTTCATAACAACGTGTGTACATAATGAATTCAAAAGAATGCCTTTTGGTTTACGAAACGCGCCAATTGTATTCCAGCGTCTAATGGCTAAAGTTCAAGAGAAAGCAAATGGTGACATGATCCACTACATGGACGATATTTTAGTGGGTGGTAATTCAGTCGACGAGCTTCTGCCCAAACTCAGACGTGTATTTAGTGTCCTGCGAGTAGTTGGACTAACGTTAAATGCAAATAAGTGTGAATTCTTTAAAGAGACAAACTTTTTAGGCCATGATGGAATCAGTCCAGGGCTTGTTAAGACAAATGCTATACAAAAGTTTGAAGAACCAAAAACTGTAACCGATATAAGAAAATTTCTCGGTTTGAGTGGTTATTTCCGGAAGTTTATTCCAGGTTATGCCCTTATATCAGAACCATTGCGACAACTAAATCCTACGTAAGGATGTACTCTTTGAGTGGACATCACGTCAATGCAAAACATTTAATGATCTAAAAGAAAAGTTAGCCTCGAAACCTGTACTAACAGCATACCGTGCAGATGCTGAGCACGAATTGCATAGCGATGCAAGTTCCTTAGGGTTAGCCAGCGTACTCTTGCAACGTGAGAAAGACGATTTAAAACCGATAGCTTATTATAGCCGAGCTACGAGTGAGTGCGAAAGTAAATTCCATAGCTACGAATTAGACACGCTAGCAGTGGTTGAATCGCTTGAACGTTTCAAATATTACATACTGGGTAAACGCGTTAAAGTACGAAAAGACTGTAATGCAATACAAGCAACAATGAAAAAGCGTGAAATGATTCCTCGGGTAGCAAATGGTGGTTGCGTATCCAGGAGTTTGACATCAATGTAGTTCATCGACCAGGAACGAGAATGGAGCATGTACACTGTCTCAGCCGAGCGCCGGTTGAGTTAGCCAAAGAAGTTGAAGAAGCAGATATGAAAGTTCATAAATAAGCAATTGACGAAGCAGATAGGATACATGCAATGCAAATGCAGGATCCATATGTATATTAAGCAAATTTTAAAAGAAATACAAAGTAACCGAAATAATTCTCAAAATGAATACGTCATTGAAAACGACAGGCTATATCGCAAAGTTGATGGGAAACTATTGTGGGTTGTGCCAAAATCATTGCGATATAGGGTAGTGGATTATCATCACAGCAGAACAGGTCATCTCGGTTTGGAGAAAACTTTGCAGCGTATACTAACGAAATTTTGGTTCCCGAGAATGAGATGTTATGTAACGAGTTTCTTGAAGGCGTGTGTTGAATGCGCTTACAATAAAAGACCAGGTAGTAAGAACGAAGAATACCATCATGACGATATGGATCCAGTTCCGTAAAAAACGCTTCATATCGATCATCTGGGTCCTTTCCCGAGAAGTGCGAAGAGAAACGAGCATGGTTTGGTGTTAGTGGATGCCTTCACCAAATTTAGTATACTATGAGCAGTGAAAGATACGTCAACGAAGCATTTGATTACTGTGCTTAACGAAATAAGCAGTTACTTCAGAATGCCTCAACGAATAGTAACCGATCGTGGAAGTGCATTCACCTCGAAAGAAAAGTACGCCACGTCACGTGACGTTTCACACTTGGGGTTGTAAAAGCAAATTGAAACAAGTTGCATTGATTCAAAAAACTCCAAAAACAACTAGAATTTCTCCAAATCATATTAAAATAAGTTTAATGAAAATAGCCATCCACAATTCACAGAGTTTTGCGATTTTGTAAGAAAAGAAAAAATCAACTTCCATTTTTTGTCACTCTCTTTAAATGCTTATATTTCAGGACCAAGCAGATTGTTTTAATTTTTCGGTTAAATATAGAGCAAATTATGTGCTATACAATGACCCAAAAAAGTTAAAGAAAACAAATGGTATTCCTTTTTTTGTATCACATTGAAACGTACGACTGTCACGTATGCAACGTATGGAAATACCCATATACAAAGTCTTTTTCTTTATACTACTACATACAGGGCGTTCTAATAACTAAATTTTATAATGAATCACTTCTACTTATCAACTTAGCAAATTATATCTGCATTTCTATACATTTTGTATGGAGGTCTGGTCAGACCATGGGTGTACCATATACGTACATTGCACTGGGTGTCAGCATAAGGGCTAGACTGAAGTCCATTTCTTGAAGGAAACTTAAGCTGCCCTTACATGAGGCGATAATCGCCTGCAAAAGTTGACTTGCTGTCTACTTTGCGGCAAGCGGTTTTTGAATCACCATTTACACGTGCGATTTTTCAGGAGCAATGTTGAATCGCCTAGAAAATCGCCGCATGTAAATCTAGCTTTAGGTATAAATATTTGTACAATTCAAACCACTTAGTGTGAAAAAAGGCCTTCATTCTATTTGTTAGTACCTAATTCAATACCTGCTACTGTTTTAGCGAGTGTACATGCGAATCAGGCAGAAATTAAGATTTTCGTTTAGCGTAGTTTTTTACTGAATTATTAAATACATTGCTTCAGAATTTGTACACGTACATACATATACACTTGTGCATCTAAGGTCTATACATCGCTGCATTGATGAACTTGTACCCTAATAACCAGAAACGTAATACATACATTGCTGCACTCTGCCTGTTTATGGAAACGTATATATATCTCCCGCTTATGTACAATGGAAGATTCATACATATGCTTCTGCCCGTAAACTCTCACGAGTTTAGCCGAAGAAACCCACAAATTAGATAGTTTATAAATATATATGTACGCATATAACAATATTTTTTGAATGTAATTGTAAATTAAATTATTTGCATAAAATAAAGCTCGCCATCGAAAAGTCGAAAAGGAATGTTTTTCACAGTTACCATTCCAAGACAACACTTTAAAAAATCTTTTTTATTTAATTTTAAACCGAATTGGCTACAACTTCGGCGTTTGGATGCGTTATTGTCGACAATTTGCCACAGGGCGAAGAGACGTCGCACTATGGGCAATATAAGGCATTTGCTGATCAAAAATCTGTAACTTTTTTGTTTTTAAAGTTACGATCATGAAATTTTGCGTGTAGATAGTGTAAACCATGTTAATTTAAACCATGCATTTTTATTTCCTTTGGTTCCCGAGATATAGACCCATATGTGGACTTGGAAAACATAAAAAGTACACTTTCTGATTAAATGGAAAGCAGATATTTGAATATTGGTATTAAACGATTGTTTTTATAAAATATTACTTCAGATATATTTAAATTTTTTAGATAGATTACCCTTTATTTAAAAATATATATATTTAAAAGAAAATTTTTACTGAACTATTGCATTATAGTAGGTGCCATAAGAAAAGTATATAAAAACACCCTAATAAAAAAAATTTTCAAGAGTATATCAAATTGAGCTTTGAAAAAAACTTATAGTTTTCTAAAAATTATTGACTAAAAATAGTATATGTTTTACATATTAAAAATACATTTATCAAAATGCTTCATTTATTTGCGGTTTCAATCGCTTCACAATCTGGAATGAATTCACTTATTTTCATTAGGCGCGGAGTAGCGCCACATATAGTACACGTAGAGCTGGAAGCTGTGCCTGTTAATACCTGGGTAACTTTTCCATCGACCATTGTAAGGAAAAGTTCATACTTGACCTGTAGTTCTTCACCATCTGTACAAATCAAAAACGGATGTAATTCATCAATTTGGGACTGTATGTTATCCACAACAGACTTTGTTTTCATTGGGGTTTTCTTTGAAAACTATTGAAATTGGTCTACAAAATCTTACTGATGAAGGCGCGGGATTTTGCCAGATAATAGAACCAGATGCTTCATCAATTAATTTCAAAGGAACACAATAAGCAGTGAACAGATTTGAGTCTGAAATCAACTCAAACTCCTCTGGAAGTTGTTCTTTGTACTCGCTTTGTCCAGATGAGCCGTCACATCCCCACTTGCTATATTAATTTTGTGCAGTTAGAGGACCTAGCAGGTAATCGTACATACTTATATTTTGCGGTCAAGTATATCCTTAAAAGTAGGCAGCTAACTTTTTTATCGAGAGTAACTTCGTATTTCTTGGTAATTCCGTATGCATGGTGTAAGGTAATTTTTTCTAAAAACTATTAGAATCTCACAAATTAAACATCAGATAAAAGGTGCGGTTGTCTAGTTTTCGAATATATAAATTGTTTTTTGTTAGGTTTAAAGATTTATTATTTATAGGGTTAAAAGCCCAGTGATACTAGTAGCGGCTCAAATCCCGAATTCTCACGTAGCGTCACTTAAAACATCATAACTTCAAATGGCACAAACTTGCGCAAACTTTTTTTTTT
>NW_023466070.1:0-7959 GCF_013731165.1 Rhagoletis pomonella | reverse complement strand
GAGCAGGTTTAGTTAGACAATTTAATTATTAGATACATTATACATTACCTTGTACGGTAGGTGCTCATTCCAGATACGATTTCAGTACTGAGTGTTTGGCATTTACCGCTGCGTAACTATTAAATAGTAGCTAATTATCTAGTAAGCCATTGGCGTACTTGGATAATGTCGTTCGCCTTTAATTTTCTAGAGGATTGGAATGAATTCATTTCCTACACGAAATACTACGGATTTCGGATCTAACTCCATACCAAACTTACCATTTTTGCAGAGAAGTGTAGGGAAAAGGTTGCGCTACCCGTCCACCACCTTCTCCTTTTACCTGTGTGTGATCTCATTGAATAGCGTCCAGAAGGCCCGGCCGCAAGAGGGTTTAAAGTGTTTAAATCCTGCCCCCTGTTAGAGGGAAGTATGCATAAAAATTTGCGGTCATTAAGTTTAAGATAATAATGGTAAAAAATATTTTAAGATATCAACAATTTTTACTGCGCTTCTGGCCATTACTAATGGTTCATATCCCAGTGACCGCGGTGAAGAAGTCCGATGAGGAGATGTGATGATAGTAGGCTATAACTTCCACCTATGAGTAAATTATTGTTGTTTTTCCACAACACTTTTTCATTAGAAACGGCTTCAAGCTCAATAAAAATTTTTTAATACAATTGTTAAAAGGCCATAAATAACAAAAAACAAATTTTAAGATATAGTCTGGTCAATTTAGACATTCGAGGTTACAAAAATTACCACCCAACTGAAAATTGGTAGGATTGTTCAAAACACCATCATAAATGAAATCTAAAAAGTTCTCATCGATCCGATACCTGGAAAAAAGTTACTCGGGGTCAAAGGTGACAAAAACGGGTTTTTCGCGATTTTCAGCAAAACGGTAAGTTTAAAATAAAAATAAAATTATCATCATATCATAAAATTAGTTCAGACAAAAATTGTAGATCAGATAATTCTCTATACGAAATGTCAAAATACTTTTTTTCCTAAGAGTCAACGTTTCCGAGATATAACGATTCAAAAGGTTGGAGGAGTTGTAATCGGCATAATATGTATAAGTACAACAAAGGTGGCGTGGACACGTGGAAACCAATTTTTGGTATATTTTTTCCCAGTGTACATTGTTGATGAAATTATGGGGGTTCTCCTCCCACATTTCATTTGCTGGAACTCGATAGTTCCAGTATTAGAGTGAACAACAATACATTTGGATTAAGGTTTCCACACGTTTTATCTCAACGTTGGCCAAACGACAGGTGTCATGGTATACCATAATAATCACAATCAAAGACATCGTTAATCTCAGCTGATCTGCAATATGATTAAAAATATCTTATAGATATTATCGGCAATGTGGCGCAAATGCCATCCTAAGTGTAAAAGAAGTAAAAGCCTGGCTAGTTTGGTACAGAGACACCAAATAGAGAACCTTGATTCGGCTATTTACGAACTGGCCTAAGCTTTATATATAATAGAGTAAGCGGAGCTATATATGCCGAACAACACGAAATGGCGGCCTAATTCCGTCTCCCAGATCATTGTAATGCAGAAGCATTAAGTAAATATTTTTAAGCGATCTAAATGCAGCAGTAAATTTGAATATGCAGCACCTACTCAGTTTATTTGGCTCTACGAATTGGTTCGAAGAGGAGTGGGAGCTTAAAAGTCTCTGTGGTATAGCAAAGCGCCCAATTTTAGGCCTAACCTACAAAACGACATAAAGCAACAGCCGGCGTGCCATCCCTTATTCTTTGGAAGTATATGTACCGCTTTTGGACGAAATATTCCGCCCTGCCACTTTCATTCAGAAATTTCGTGCCTTTTTATTAAATGTAATCTATCTCTTACCTCCTGGATTTTACCACTAAGATTTCAGAGTTCTAAGCAGACTTTGCTAAAAAAATATGACCATCAAATGTACTCTTTTCCGCGAAATTCGCATTCGCAATGCTTAGGCATTCAAGGGGCATCCGACTGCTGCAAAACACATATTTTCCAGAGTAAATTAAATGAACAAGAAACGCCTAATCGGTGCTACTTTCAGGTATACATAATTTTTCAAACTTAAAAAAATCACAGAACACAAACGCAGTTTTGTTAAATATTAAGGAAAAATGTATTTCCTGGAAATGTAAGAAACAAGATTTTTTGGAGAAGTGCACAAAAGATTAATTTAGCAAAAAATCTCTTTTAAAAATCGTGTTTTTGTCGAATAAGTTTTATAATGAAATAGCCCTATTGCTTTTGTCTGGACGTTTGATGGCTTTTCTACCTTTACCGTGTTGGGATATAAGAGTGCCACTAATTGCAAGTGTTAACCCAGCTGCAGAGATCAGTTGACATTTTAAGGTATTTGGTATTACAAAAAAACGAAGAAATCCATTTCAAAGCTAGCGCTTCAGTGGAGCATCGTAGACCAATACCAATCTGTCGTATAATGCTTGATGACATTCCAGAAAAAAATGACTTGGGTATGGGAGCTGGTGTCTGTCTTGGATCTAGCCAACAGGACCATGCTGAATTCGGGCGAAACGCGAGCTATGTGGGATAGATATAGTGAGATATCCCCGCGAAAATTATGTTGAGCAACAGCCGTTTGATTCTAAGCGAGGTTTCAGAGAGGACGACTTTCTTTCGTGTGATTTTTTTTAGTCCGGTGTTGTAAAAGATCAGGTAAAGTAAAATGTTTTATTAGAGCCTACAACCACTGGCGTATGCCGAAAACATCGGCCTCGACAACCACACCGTCCATTCTGCCTTCACAGTTGGGAAGTAAGATCCTGCCTCGTCTTACAAAAACCACACTCGTTGATGCATTCGAGAGAAAAATTCTGCGAGCTTTTACGCGTTAGCGAATACGACATTTGAAGAAACCTTTAGCTGTGTAAGCTATCCAACGACATAGGCATGGTTCAGGGAATCAAATCTCTGCTGCATCATACGAATGCATGCAAACACTTAAGCCCTAAAATTATTCCACTTGGAATCCTCTGGTGAGGAGAAAACCTCTTTTGTGATAGCAAGATTAGGCGGGGAAGGACTTGGCATTCCCTATTAACATTAGTTGGCACATAAGAGGAACGATCGGAGCGCTTAATGGAATTCGAACAAAATCCTTTACGCGGCTACAGCAACATACGAAAAAAAGACGCCTACTCAAACACCTCCTTGAAATTTGGGCTATGTCGACTAGTGTTATAATGCCTATCTAAATAAGAAAATTCCCACGGACAAAATAAACGTGTACGTATTGCAATGAAATAAAGCAACTTGGAGGTTTAATTAAGTAGAACTAATCCAGTGTCGCGCCCATTTATACTCGTACCACTCCATTTATCAGCAGTGGATGCATTTGAGAAAACGTAATTGCCTCTTGAATTGAAACGCAATACAGAAAAGTACAGAAGCTACAAATGCGCAGCGAAAAAGTAACCAAGAAACAGCCAACCCGCTGCTGTGTTGCGTCAACCTGACCAAAGGCCAGAGGCAACAAATCGTCGTACACGAGACGTAAACAAAGTGAATACAGGTGAAGAGTCTCAACGCAATGGCGGGGGTGCTACATTGTCAGGGAAGACAAGACAGACGCACAGGTTCAAATCGTCATAAAGCTGCAGCTCAGCGGGTGTCAAATATTGGCTGCAACATCCTTCCATCTCTTACGCTGCTTCACTTTCGATGGTATATTCTATTCAGCAAAGCGCAGCCCAGAGAGCGCGTTCGAAGGCGACAACTCGAGTTCGCCAATCTGTGCGAATTGTATTGCATACGTTAGTGTTGCCAGATTTTTTTCCAGCCATACGGGACAAAGGCATAATTTCTCTCAAAAATACGGAATTTATAAAAGTTTACGGGGACAAATGAGAAGTAAGAGCTATAGTTACGGTCAAAATAATAGCAGCAAAATTCAAAATGATGATGTTGGCAACTTATCTTTATTTTTTTATTGTTAACAATTTTCGTTTAAAATATGGGTCGATCTATATCAGATACCACATAAATAAAAGTTCCAAAGCTTGCACAAAATTCACAAAAACTAATTAAACTTCGCACTACTGTGCGAAAGTTCGCCGTTCGTCGATATTGTGTTTCAACGGTTATAAGGAAGAAAATTCGCAACAGCCACCAAAAAAAAATTCTAATAAATCAACATTTAGCAACATTTCTCTTACAGAGTTGCACGCAATAATGCTTGCTAATGACCTACTCAGAATAGCCGCCTTAAAGCATGATCATGTTGACCTTTAGTCACAGATTCAAATGAATAATGAAATTGTCGAATTCCGGAAAAATTTTGTCCCGGCGGAACATTTCAAATTAAATGCGAAATACGGGACGTCGCGACAAATACGGGACATTTGGCAATGCTAATGTATGTGTTTGCGGTGCAGTGTTGCCAGATTTCCCGTTTTTTTCAAAAACTGAAAATTTACAGAAAAAAACTGTATTCTCGACCAAAAAACTGTAATCTTAAAAATCGAAGAGAGTTTGAAAAAAAAAAACAATTAAATAGTCAGTACTAATTTATACTGGACCCTGCAAATTTTTACTGGAATCGAGAGCGTAAAAACACGGGAGAGCTGCAAATTCTTGCTATGCAGAAGAATGAGGGTAAAGCAACTGCTCACTTTCAAGTTTTTACTCGTTTTGGGTTCAATAACTTTTTCTCATAGTTTTCTCTTCTCAACTTTACGCTCTATTTTGCTTTTAAGCTCTCGCTGCAATTTTTAATAGTAAAGTTATTACACACAACTTTTATTTAACTAAATATACCGCCGCTGTGGTGTAGTGGGTAGCAGTATGCGCTAGCACTCCGCAGGTCCAGGGTTAAAGCCCTGGTCACAGCAACATCGCCAAAAAAAATATTGAAACAACATTTCTTCTTAACAGTGGTCGCCCCCCGGCAGGCAATAGCAAAACTCCGAGTGCATTTCTGCTATGAAAAACAGTTTCTCAAAACAATACAATCGCCGTTTGGAGTCGGCGTAAAACTGTAGGCCACACACTAACAAATTGTGTTAGCGCCAATCTATTATTATTATTAAATTAAAATATACTTTATAAAATGGAACATTTAAGTCACATTTTGTTTTATTGAAATTCAGTTTCATTACAGAGGACCACACACCTTTCTAGCCCTGCAACACAAAAAGGGTCTAGGTGTAACCTATGTTTTTGAGGTCGCTGAATCCAAATCCGGTATCCGTTTGACCCGCCCAGGTCAGGATCAAAGCCAATTCAAGGTGGAACTTAACACTAACTCATCTCTAAAAAACCAATTCAAGTCTCCTATAGATTTCAGTGGTCGCTGAGTCCAAATCTGATGTCCTTGAATTGTCCTTGATCGTAATGTGAATAGATTAAACGGACTCAGCGACCGCAAAAACCTATATGTACCTGTTATAGTCCGTTAACCACGTATTCTGTATGTTTGACCTGGAATTGACCTTGATCCTGACCTGCTGGGGTCAAACGAACACCATATTTGGATTCAGCGACGTCAAATACATAAAGAACACATACGCACATGGTACGATTTGAAATCGGTGCGATAAAAACTGTAGTTTACAGTTAAAACTTTGAATCTGGCAACATTGGTGCGGTATCCAGGGTGTGCTCAATTGTTACCACTGTTCTCGCCTGTATTTTTATTTGTGTACAGTTGAAAGCACTGTTTTCGGCCTCCACAATCAGTGGTGCCAGATGTGGTGATTTCGCCCCATTTCGGGGAATTATGAAACAATGTGGGGCTACATTTTTTCGTTTGGGGATGTGGGGATTTTTGTTTGGTACTGACTGCCCTTAAAAATTTCTAAAACATAGATTTTCTTTGCACATTATTTTTGCGGATTATTCGTCGCAAATGTCTGTTTGGATAGGCTTTCACTGATCAAAAGATTTTCTCTCACTTCATTACACCAAATTGTAAGAGGACTGCTGTGATTGGCATTAACTGAATAAACTACATATATTTCGGATTTCTTTGCGCCAACACCGTCGGTTCTTCATTTAGTGAAAAAAGAAATTTTCAAACTGGCAAGCGCACAAAAAAAAACAGTTTAATTGGACGAATTTACAGACAGTAGCAAACAAGAAACCGCAATACATTAATAAAAGATGATGACATGTGTGTACGTATATATATATATACTAAATCTGTGTAACATTTTACCAGAAAAGTATTCAAAACAGTAATTAAAATGATCTAACAAAAATGAGAATAGGTATATTTTTATTTCCAACTAACAGGCCTATTCAGCTTGTTACCGAACATTTTGGCATCGGAAAATTTCCTTAGCAAAAAATTGGTACCTTGGTAACGTTTTAATTTATTCAGCAATTCAGCTATGAAGTTTTGTAGCAGCATATTTCACAGGGCAATATTTTGTTATCTGCTTATCAGATGGTAAGAAAATTTACCGGTTATAACGGTGCGCAGAATGCGAAAACGGTTTAAAAATTAACAGAAACTTTTTTTACCAACACAGAATAGGCCTGTAGCGGAGATTTACAAAAAAAATTGAGATTTTTTAGGGATAACTGCAGCTCGATATGGGGATGAGGTACCAAAAGATTCTGCTAACACTGTTCACAATGTACAACGTGCAACAACAAGTGTGTTTCAAGCCCCTAAAACAAGGCATGGCTGCAACGCCCGCCCTCACAGTCTCATTCATACAAATATGGATTTACAATGGGCATAACTACATACCATTGCGCACTCATGTAAACATACATACATACATACAAAGTCAAGTAAGTAAGTAGGTGGAGAATAACTTTGCGCTGAAACGTTCTTAAAGACAATGAAAAATCGTTAAGAAGAAACAGCCAATTGACGGAGCAAAGGTCTGGTTAACAATGTTAAGCCACATGCCACATACATACACACATATGCATGCACATACATACACCCAAGCACTTGTCATATTGGTCAAAGCAAGAAATCATTGTTTGTCATACAGCCTGCAGCCAATCTTTCCAGCACCAACTGGGCTGCTGTTCACCGAGCCGGATCATAAAGTCTCCGGCATTGGTTGTTTACTATTTGCTGTAGTTTGTGCCAACACTGCGTAGCATCGTTAAGTTGGCAAAATTAAAGCTTCCATTGACTTATTTTTTTCCTGCCGCTGTTTGTTGTTCTTCTGCATTCAATCTCCATTTTTGTTCTTCATGGTATGGATAAGAAAAACGGCCAGTGTTGCAAGCAGCATTGTTTCAAGCTTTATTGACAGCAACTACTACTAAGTAAATGTGTGGTGGCCAGCAGCAGCCAACAGCGCGGCCAACAGCATGAGTAGCTCTTGTGATTTTATGTTGTACTCGTTGCGTTGCGAGTTGGGACACACGTCAATTGTCTGTTGTGTTCGGCGAGGTGTCCACAAGCAGAGAACTTATAACTACTGAGAAGATGCAAATTTTGGTTGCATCGAACATTTGTCTGGAACGTTTAGAGGACGGAATTTCACCATTCTATTTTAACATTTCGAGGTTTCTTAACATTTGAAATTTAACATTTTTGTGGATTTCTCACCAAATGCTCTTTCAACAATGTCGCTTGAATGTTCCTTCAGTGTTGCTTGAACCTTGTCAGATTGTTGCGGGGGCAGATAAGTTATTTCAATAAGTTCAATATTTATTGAATTAGTAAATGTTAATAAAATTTAAAATAAAAAAAATTTAAATAAGCTATCATAAATTAAAATGAAATAAAATTAAAATAAAATAAAGTTCTAATGAGCGTTGACATGCAAATTCGTTGTATGTATGTATGTACATCCTTTTCTATCAGTTTTCCAATTAGGTACTTTTTATTGGCCTTCATGTAATTGCGCCAAAAATGGCAATAATTGGGGAAGGCGATATTTTCTCTCTTTCTCCTGTCTCTATTATATATATGCCAAACATGTAAGTATCAAATGTCAAATATGAAAATGTAAATATGTATGGATA
>NW_023466069.1:0-7960 GCF_013731165.1 Rhagoletis pomonella | reverse complement strand
TTCTCACCGCATCGACGGCATCGTCCTTCGCTGGCACATCGTTCGGTTGCGTGATCTGTGGCTAAACAATTTCCACAGTATCGACCAAGTAGCGCTTCTCTTAACCTTTCTTCAGGTGTTTTCGCGCGAAAAACCGGGCATACCCTAATTGGGTGATTTGCGTCACATAAGTGGCACGGCACGACGAAGCGATGGGCATTCTTTGCGGCGTTTCGCTTTACTGCACTGAAGCGGGTCATGGTTGTCTGAAATACGCTTTTTTTTATTTAGGTGCCTCAGTTAAGTTATATTTATTTTTTTTTTGTACGTTGTTGTTGGGTAGCGAGCGATTAAATATATAAAAGTAAAACGGATCGGCGAGAAAGTTTCGTTTTCCTTTTGCAAATCTTAAATTTTACGATCTAAGCAGGGCGTTCTTGGCTATTTGGCTCAACCACGGGCAGTTGGACCTCCAGACTCTCGCTCAGGTATCGTTCCCTGAATATATGCTGAAATAATGCAACACTTAACCGCATCACATCCTCTATTTGCGCTTTGGTAAGTACAAAAAACTTTCCTATCAATTTCTGTTGCTCCGCATCATTTTCGCAACATTCGTTTACAGGTATTTTGTACTTTATATAGTTTTGTGTTGCGATATCAGCAAGAAACTGTTTCTCATACATTATACGCTTTTCATCAGTGACCACAGCGCAAGTGTGTATCACAATCGGATCAATCAACTTACGCTGGCCGTTGGAAATCACCTGAAGGACGTGCATTGTATCGGATAGATTAGTGAGTAGACCACGGGTCACATACACGAATTGTATGGGATTCTGTTCCGTGATCACACTGCTATTCTGAAGTTGATGAATCAACTTAAATGCATATTCAAAGCCCAGAGAGTGATTCGTTTGGCCTTTCGTCACAACAAGCGAGTGTATGTAGTTAAGAATCTCCTCTTTACGGGCGCGTGTCGCGTAAAATACACTATTTGATGCCTCATTAGGATAGGAATCGAATTGCACTATGTGTGCTTCATCGGAAACTGTTGTCACGGAAATAAGATCGGTTGGCGACAGCAGTTGCAGAATACTGGTAACTAAGGCCTTCGTAAGCTCTAATAACTCCATATTCATTGCAGATCCCACATCCAGTAGTAGAAAAACATACTTATTCTTTATAGATGAAACATATAATTGTTGGAAGTAAGTCTCTGCATAATAGTGTGTTTGCATATCTTCAGCATTATCACTACGCGATAGAAAATAGATATGTTTAAAGTGGTTTCCTAGGAATTTTAGTTTCGAGTTAGTTGCAGATGCGGTTGAGGCCGTACTGCGTACGTTTGCAGACATTTTAGGAGCTTCAATTAAGAAATCGCTTTTCATTAGTGCATTCTTAAGCGCTTGTAATTTCTCGAGTATGTACGCATTGGCGCGGGCCTCAAAGGAACCTTCATCCATGAAATAATTGTTCCTATCAAACTGTTGATAGTACTTTGATTTATGAGCTGGTGTTACTGCTGAATCAGTCTTAAGATAGTTTAATATTTGTATTTGCTGTCTGTTGTAATTTAATTCGGTTGCGATAATTCTTTTAGTTTCGCTGGCAGTTAGTTGAAATGTTTGTATGCAAGTGTGCAAATACATATGCAGATTGCGTACTCCATGCCCAGTAGCAATTAAACCATCTAAATCATCGATTGCTAAATCGAATTCGTCTTCCTCGCTCTCATCTTCACTCCGGTCATCTTCATCTTCGTCATCTGCATCAGCATCTTCTTCCTCCGATTCGGCTTCGTCGTTTATGTCCCCATATTCAGCTGCTTGGAGATGCTGTTGCAGCAGCACTTTTGTAATGTTGAAGCGAAAAAAATCTCACAATTCCAGCACCACATGCGTTGACTTTTGCAGCTTCTTCGCAAGTCGTTTGCTGAATATCTGAAGGTCATGTTGCAGTGTTGCCGACGCAGAATTGTAGAATGATTCGCTATTATTTTTTAAAGCGCCCATGCTAGCCGCTACGCCATTGCTGCTAAAATGCGCGGAATCAAATAGCTCCTGTATTGTGGCAACGCGCATTTCTACATTGCGTATAATCCGCAATCGCGCGTCAATATTACGCACCACTTCCAGCACATTTTGTTGATTATTGTAATTTGCAAAAAAACACGCTGGCTGTTGTTTGACCAAAAGATGAAGAGACTCCGATAGATCCAATATTGCTAGGCTCCGTTGCATTGCGTCGCAAAGGCACTTTTTGTGGTGCAGCGGAAACTCCGGCTACCGAGGCTGGCACCAGCAATGGAAGCGCATTTACATTGGCAGTGATAAAATCCTTGGTTACCAGCGGCAATTGAGTGGTTGCATTTAGATTTACATTAAGACTAATATTACTTAAAGATACAGGAACATTGCTCTTAGTGCGGCTGTTATTTTCTGTTGCAGGAACTGTGACTGCTGCATTCTTGTCAAAGTTATCGAGCACCAGTGCGTCACAGCTAAATAGCAAAACCAGAATTAGTACTCGATTCATACTGTTAAGCATTACTGGCATCTTTATCGTGGTTGCTTTTCCCCTATTTGATATTTGATAACCTCAGCCGTCAAGTTGGTTCATGGCCTGTTATTGGTACGTTCTGAAAGTTACTTGAATGCTCATTTGCGGATATGGTGATTTTCTTTGTTTTGTTTAGCTGTGTTAACACTACATTTTTACAATAGTTTTAATTAAATAAACACTTTTATTTATGCTTAAATTACAGATATTGGTGCTCGTGAAAATTCGTGCAGCACGCAGTCAAGCGATGAAATACATACGGGTTGCAACGAGGAGCTGTCTTACGATTCTTCTGAATTGCGAGATTTTTTATCTAATGGTTAGACTTCGAGGGCCTCTGCTATGTGTAGGTGAGTGATGAAAAGATTTTCATATGATTTATTGAACATGTTGTTAGAAACCCAGGCGAGTTGATATAGGGTGGTGTTGTGTTTTTGTTGTTGCCCCTTTTTTTATATTTCAAATACGCTTGTAGGCAATTGTGAAAATTTTTTCGACAGTATATATATTGAAATATTGTCGGCAATGGGCTGGCAATTGTCACTCTGACAAAATTGTCGCCACAATAGCGAAAAAACTAAATAGCCGCGTCGGAGAGCTTTCACAGGAGAATTTAGTGAATTTATTTATATGGTAATTGCGCGCATTTCGTTACCTTTTTACTTTAATTTGAATGTTTCTCAAAACTAAAATAAAGCGCAAATGCAATTATTACATATGAATTTCATATAAATTTCGTATGACTGGCGTCAATTTTTCACCGATAATTTTAAACCCGACAATGACACTTTTTCACATTTTCAATGGAATCTCTCATGAGGTATAGAAGTGGAATTAGTATGGGTACTGACGGAGTAGAATATTGATGTAGTTGGTGTCTCGTTGAGAGGGTTAGGTAATCATATAAGGGGTAGAATCAAGAAGCATTCGGTGGCTTCTCAATTCTCTCGTTGTACGGTGGCAGTAGGATAAGTTTTGCCAGCGGTCGTGTTACCTGACCCTTCTCGGTGGTGATGTCCACCACACGCACTCGGTTGTCGGAACCGGGGTGCAGGTTGATTACTCTGCCTAATCTCCATTCGTTAGGCGCTAAATTGTCCTCTCTTATAACGACGAGATCACCGATCTCCATATTCTGCTTTGGATTTTTCCACTTAATTCGCTTCTGTAGTTCGGATAGGTATTCTGACTTCCATCGCCTGCAAAAGGTTTGATGTAAAGCCTTTAATTTCTGCCACCTATTTATTATGGAGTCTGGGTTTTCATTTACATCTAATTCCGGTGGCGCGAGTAAATGACCGCCTATGAGGAAATGACCGGGAGTTAGAGGCTCCAAGTCAGTTGGCTCGTTCGATGAGGGACTTAACGGTCGCGAGTTGAGACAAGACTCAACTCGGCATAATAAGGTACTGAGCTCCTCAAAGGTGTATTTGTGGGTGGATGCAATCTTTTTGAAGTGGTTTTTGAAACTTTTTACACCCGCCTCCCACAGTCCGCCCATGTGAGGAGCTGCTGGGGGTATAAAATGCCATGTAAGTGTTTGATGACTATATTTCGATATGGTTTTATCACGCGCTTCTGCTATGAACGCCTTCATTTCAGATCGTAATGATCGAGAAGCTCCGACAAAATTGGTACCGTTGTCGGAGTACATGTTTTTCGGACATCCTCTTCTACCAACAAACCTAGCGAATGCTGCCAGAAAGGATGGAGTGCTGAGATCGCTTGTCGCTTCCAAGTGAATTTCTTTAGTCGTAAAACAAACGAAAAGGCAAACGTAGCCTTTGGAAATGCGGCAACCGCGGCCGCGATAGCTCTTAATCTCAAAGGGCCCGGTAAAATCGACACCTGTGTTTGTAAACGCACGCGAGAATGTTGTGCGTTCTTTCGGTAGGTTACCCATAAGTTGGGTTTGTGACCGTTTCTTATAGATAGTGCAGACTTTGCAGTTGTGGATGATGGACCTGATCATGTTTTTGACTCGGGGAATCCAATATTGCGTCCTAATGAGACGTAACATTAGTTGGTTTTCCCCATGCAAAGAAATCTCATGGACAAACTGGACAAGAAGGCGAGAAAATCTACAATCGTATGGAAGGATAATTGGATGGCGCTCATTATAGGCCAGATCTTGAGACGCGCCGAGGCGACCACCCATCCTCATGATATCATCTCTATCGAGAAAGGGATTAAGGGGCAAAACTTCACTCTTCGCATCGATGGATTCCCCGGATTTCAATTTACTATACTCTTCAAAGTAATGTTGCTTTTGACAGATTTTTATCAAGCGTTGAGTCGTTATTTTAATTTCATCAGCGGAAATTAAAGAAGTCTCGGCTCGAAACGAAGCTCTTGTTTTTGGATGGGTTCTTTGAAAAAATCTTATAATATATGATAAAACTCTCAAAGCCCTAGGCAATCCTGAAAATCTATCTAAAATATTAGTTGCATTATTTATTTTAGTTGCTGCGTGCAAATGCACCCTCTTTTCCTCGACTATTGTGTTGTAGTTTGCCTCTTGTACCGGCCATTTAGTTTGGTCTTCTTGTAACCAAGAAGGTCCCTGCCACCACAAGGGATTGTCAACCAATTCGTAAGCAGGCAGTCCTCGGCTGGCTAAATCTGCTGGATTTGATGCCGAATCCACATGCAGCCAGTTCTTATTACCAACTTTTTCTACTATTTTTGTTATCCTGTGGGCGACAAAGGTCGACCACGAACAAGGCGGCTTTCGTATCCACGCGAGAACGATTGTTGAGTCCGTCCACAGGTGTGCTTTTAAATGTCCCAAGTCAAGATTTCTCAGTACCGTCTCGATGATTTCTGCAAGCAGTACGGCGCCGCAAAGTTCCAATCGAGGTAATGAGATAGTCTTTACTGGGGCTACTTTTGTTTTTGCCAAAAGTAGACTTACGAAAACTTTTGCATTTTGTGTAACGCGCAGATATACAGCAGCCGCATACGCTTTTTCCGATGCGTCACAGAAGCCATGTACTTCGACGTCATCTGTTGGTGAGAAATGTACCCATCGAGGTATTCGTATGTTATCGATCTCATGGTAATGTTGTGTAAAATTTTTCCAGCGATCCAGGGTAGTTGGAGTTACGGTTTCATCCCAGTCCGTGCCTTCCAGCCAAATACCCTGCATTAGTATTTTGGCTACGATTATGATGGGCGCGAGCCACCCCAGGGGGTCGAAAAGTTTGGCGATAGCTGATAATATCGCCCTTTTCGTTGGATTATCGCTTTCTTCTAATGGTCTCGCCATAAAATAGAATAAATCCGTATGGGCGTTCCATCTTATGCCGAGAGCCTTCACTGCGCTAGTTTCTTCGAATTCAAGAAAATCTTCGGTTAGCAGATTCGTTTTTGGAATGTCTTTCAGTAAATCTTCGCAATTGGCAGTCCATTTTCTTAATGGAAAACCGGCTGACTCTAACACTTGGGTTATTTCATCTCTGGCATTTATCGCAGAGTCAATGCTGTGTCCTCCCGCTAGAACGTCGTCGACGTACATGCATCTTCGTAAAATATTGGATGCTATCGGAGAGGAGTTTTCCACATCATCAGCTAGTTGTAAAAGTGTCTTTATTGCCAAGTAAGGAGCACAGTTAACCCCGAAAGTGACCGTCTTCAGCTCGTAAAGACTGATCGGTTCGTTCGTATTGGTACGAAAAAGTATGCTCTGGAACTTAGTGTGATTCTCATGCACCATAATTTGCCGGTACATCTTCTCGATGTCGCTGTTGAAGACGTATTTATATAATCTCCAATGTAGGATTAATATGGGAAGATCCGCCTGGAGTACTGGTCCTGGGAGCAGTACATCATTGAGGCTTACACCATTTGCCGTCGGACTTGAGGCATTAAAAACCACGCGAAGTTTTGTTGACGTGCTTTCTGCCTTGATGACCGCGTGATGAGGCAGGAAATAGTTGTCGGAGGACTCTGCTGGTATATTATTTAATTAGCTTTGACATATGCCCTAACGATTCGTATTCCGATAATACCCTGTTATATTCCTTTTGTAGTCCAGGATCCTTGGCCAATCGCGTCTCGTGTCGGAAAAATTGTGAGCACGCTCTTTTTAGGGAGGGTCCTAGGCAGACATTCTCTGGAAAATCCTGCCTGAATGGTAGCGAAACTACATATTTCCCGTCTTTGGTACGTTGAGTTGTATTCTTGTACAACTCCTCACAGTACTTGTCTTCCTCACTTAGGCTTTTGCTCTTCGGCAGATCCTCTACTTCCCAGAACGCAGTAAGCTGCTTATCCAAGGCGACTTCGCTAAAGTATGAAGCAATATGATTGGTTGCACTTGTTGCATCTGGGCGGCCGGTTAATATCCAACCGAACACGGTTTCTTGGGCTAGAAGAGTATTAAGTACATTTTTCTTCAAGCCGCTCAAAATGATTTCTGGATAAATATCTCCTCCAAGCACAAGGTCCACTTGCTCATTAACAAAGAACCTTTTATCGGCCAAAACCAAATCTGGGAATGCTTGTTTAGTTTCAGCGCTAATATGGGTAGTTGGAAGATTTCCAGTTAGTTGTGCTAAGACAAGCACAGTGGTATTCGACCGGAATAATGGGTCAATCGGTGACCGTATTTCCATATTGCATGCTTCTTTGACCTGCGCCGATATGGAATTTGTGATGCCGGAAACTTGGGCATGCAACCTTTTGGATGGCAGGTTGATTCGGCGTTTGAGTCTTTCCGTTATAAAGGAACACTCAGACCCGGAATCAATAAGAGCTCTTGCAGAAAAATCGGTTCCATTATAATGTATATTTACGCGCGCTGTTCCTAGGAGCACACCAGTATTTGAATTTGCAAAACAAGACTTGACATTTTTGTCCCCAGTTGAATTTGGTTTTCCTGTCTTGCGTCTTGTTTGTGCTTGCTTCGATGAAGATGCTCGATTACCAGTTGAGCTTGGCGGCATTTGGTGCGCTGTAGGCTTTTGCTGGTCAGTCTCAAGGTGCAGGAGCGTGTGGTGTCGGGAGTGGCACTTGCTGCAATTAAACGAGCATGTGCATCTTGACACAGTATGTCCAGACTTAAGACAGTTCAAGCAAGAGTTATTGTTTTTCATGAACTCTATTCTTTCAGATGGTGTCATCTTTAAGAAGCGGGAACAGCTGCGTAACTTGTGCTCATTGGACTGGCACATTATGCAAGTGAACTTGGTCACGCTTGCTTGGAAAACGCCAAGTCGTTTTGGGTAGGCCCCCGTAAAAGTGACTCGCCACCCAACTGCTATTAAGTATGTGTGTAATTTGCAAATACGTTCACAAGACAATAATAATACTCGCAAATTAATACTGCAAGGGATCCACACGCAGAAGTGATTTTGTGAAGAAAATGGAATTGTTAAAGGCAAATTACCGTGCACGTTTCAAACAAAGAGGTTAT
>NW_023466068.1:0-7960 GCF_013731165.1 Rhagoletis pomonella | reverse complement strand
TTTTTCTTAATATTACAACACGTTTTTTCTCTTTCATTTAAATTTTGTGCAATCAAATCGAAAACCGGGACACTTAAACGAAACCCGGGACATTTTAAGGTAGGACCGGGACGCCGGGACAAATAGTCTAAAACCGGGACATGTCCGGGAAAACCGGGACGTCTGGCAGCGCTAGTGTAATGGCACAATGCTAAATCGGGACAGAACAGAACTGAGCCTTTATGTTGTTTTATGAACGGCAGCAAACGATATTGCAAACCCACCTGCATATAAATTTCTGTATTTATGGAGCCCGTGGTAATGATTTTTTTTGCTCTCATGCCACACAGGCAGGTGGCTTGCCACACCAAGTATTTATAAGGGCAAAAAAAATAACAAAAAAGTAGGAACTTGTCCAACATTTTTAGCTTGAAGGCATCTTGGACTCAATTTGTCTTCGTTGCATTATAAAACTCAGCGCCCCGAATCTGCTTAAAGGCTTATTCGAGGTATGTTTTCTCGTCCACACATACTTTTTCTTGCTTTTTGCCCAAAATATTCTCCGAAAGCTCACACTTCGCCGCACACATTTTGAAGAGTACGTAGAAGTTACAAAAAGTAGATACGTGAAATTAATAACGACAACATACCCTATGAATGTGTATACTTACTTTTTATTTACCGTTATTTTTACGCAAATGATGAGTAAACACAATTGACAGATTTTTTGTTTTCATGAAAAGATTGATAACTTAGTAAACTTTCATCCGACTTTTGAAAGTAAACACTGGTTTTACTCACACTGAGTTTTTTACTCAGATCCATTAAATGATTTCGTGAATGGAAACGTGACAATTGTGCGTATAATTTGTAAGGTGATTTTATGTTCTTATACTCTTGCTACAACAGAAATGTATGAACTCGTGATAAGAATATATGAATTAGCTTTGGAAGTTAGAAAGCGGGTAAGAAGAAATGCCAAACAAAGGAATTTGTCTTCTTTCAACTTATATAACAAGGTACGTTACTTATTGCCTTGGTTATAATGCACGGGGCGAATCGTAACAAATCGCGGTGAATTCGTAAGGATCTATTGATTGCATTATAAACATTTGCATTTATTTGTTAAACATACAATAGAGGATTATGTGACAGTTGACTCCATTGAGTTACTTCCATTTTAACCCGGTCCTACGGATGCTAGCAGGACGAGTTCAAATAAGGAAAATTAATGAATAAATTATATATCAGCAAAATGAAATGAAATTAATGTTTATTTTCTTACCAAACCTATGTATGTTACTCAATCGCCTAATTGTTTGCCGTGCCGAACACATACAATGACGGGCAAAACTGTAACATGGTGTAACACTTTTTTACCTCAGCCATCGCTATCTTTCCATGTTTTAACGACTTTCATACTTTTGTTCTATATTCTTATTGGTACACCTGTATTTCCTCTCTCATAATGATTTGAAGTCAATCCAACAACAATAATAAAACCAGGAGACAAAAATGTAAATTATTCCAAACGTTACAGTTTTGCACTCATATATTTTTAAGAACTTTTTAACATTTTTCAAGATAAAAAAGAACTGTTAACACAATCTTCAGTATCCTTTTGCTTTTTTTAGTTCCTGGATGCGATTTGGCATACCTTTTTTGTATTTTTTGTAAAAATTCTGGAGGTATATCCTCCCATATATCCTTGGTTTGCTTTTACAGCTCATTTACCCCATTGGACGGACTTGGATACTTAGTAAGCTGTGCTTTTAGTTGTTTTCGCAAATTCTCGATGAGATTAATGCCCGCGGATTGTGGATGTCATTTCAAATTAGCAAATTTTTGCTTTTGTATTTAGTCTTTGCGAACATGTGTGATTTTTCAGCAGAAACTCTAATTTTTTCGACTACATCTCGCAAATCTTGTTGAAATATGAACAGATACTGTTCCTTACGCATAATGCGTACTAACAAACCAAGAAAATTTTCGAAATACAACCACAAACTATTTTGACCGACCACTGTGTTTCACAGTTTGCTTTACATGATACGCATGGGCTTAATTTGGGTCTTTGATCTAATACCATTCCCGGCCATCTGATTGAAAGCGATTAATTTAGTTTTGTGAGCCCAAATAACCTTCAATTGAAACTTAAAATGTGTTTTTATTGCATTCTGAAAGACCTAACATATCCCAATAGGCAATAGTCCGGTTTTCGTGCGATGCAGCAAAATGCTGCCACACTCGCACATTTATTTTGATCAAATTTGCTTTTTTCTTCTTTTATGATCCTTTGCGCTGAATTTAGCCATTCTTCGAATCACTGTCTACTGATTTGCATTAAAATTTAATACCTTAAGCGGTTCTGAAATAGGGGCTGCATCGCTACTTGCTGCTAAGTTCAGTAAATATCGGACCGTAAAATTTTTTTTACAGCCTTCCTTTGTCCTTAGGAACACTTTAGGCAATATTTTTTCTCACTCTTAACATTTTCAAGTAGCAAACTCCACAATTGTTTGCCACTTTTCCTGCGGTCCCGCCTTTCCGCAGTAAATCTATTATTTACATTTATGGTTTCTGATTAACTATATTATTTACTGGTAAACACTCCGTGAATAAATTACAATACAGAAAAAAGTCATCGAACTTCTTGAGAGTGAGTGCAAAGCTGTAACATTTGCCTTAATTTACATTTTTGTCTGTGTTTTTTTTATTGTTGTTGAATTGACTTCAAATCGTTATGAGCGAGGGAGTAGGGGTGCACCAACAAGAATATACAACAAAAGGATAACAGTCGTTAGAACTTGGAAATATAGAAGTGGCTGAAACAAAAATTGTTACGCCATGTTACAGTTTACACATAAAATTTCGTGAGTACCTGGTACTCACACGTTTTTTAAGAAGTTTCACTGCTATCGCGTATACGGTGCTACACGCGCCTTTTTTCTTGTAGACATTTGGTTAGGTAGTCGGTTATCGAAAATGCTAAATTACGTTCTGCTAAGAAGGAACATAGCAAATTTCAGCCTTTTTTGCGTTCATTACAATTTCAATGAAGTCTGAAAAAAGCCCCCTACTTTTTTCTGACTTTTTATGCTGCTACAGCTTTATTGATGCTTTTGCGAGCGTGCGTGTTGCAATAAATCAGCTCGTCCTGATTTTCCTTTTAATGTGCAATTGCAAACATTGCAATAAACCTCGTAACCTCAAGTGTTTACACAACCAGCCTTTGAATCCTTTGGAACCTTAGTCCAAGAATCCAAAATAATGCGCGTACGCTTGGTTTGCATCATATTTAAGTCATATGTGTCCAAGCTGCTGCAAAACACAAAGCTTGTAAAGACTTATTAAGAAAATAATTCAAAATCAGTTTTACTTAATAGATTTAGTAACAGAGAAAAAATTACTGGGAAGTTAGAAAACGTAATTTTTTACACAAAAAAGTCCAAACGTCAACAGGATACAGAAAACGTCCAAATGACGTTAAAAACATCAACCTGGCAACGCTGGTCACAATGGTCGGTTCAACGATACCAGATAGACCCGAGGAATCGCCAGCATACTCCCACACATAAAACAGTTTGTTGCCAAGATGCTGCTAAACCTAAAACGGATATTAAGCTAAAACTTTTTATGAGATTTACTCTACCTATATGGTTTACGAAAGGGGCACCATTTATCTAGAATGAGGTCATAAATGATATAAGATTATAAGACTTAGGGCTGGTTTCTCCAACTGAACTTAACTTAGTTAAGTCAATTTTCTTGACTTAGTCAAGAATAAGCTGTGTAAAACGTAGGCTAACTTTTGACTTAAGTCCAAAAAGTGGCTAAACTAAGTTAAGTTGAGTTGGAGAAACCAGCCATTAGAGTCACTTGTTTACGGAGTCTACATACTTTGAATGTATGCCTTTTTCTTGCTACCTGTAAATCTTTCGAAACTAAACACAAAAATGTTTAAAGAAATTTGATTAGAAATCCGCGGACCTTTCAAATATGTATTCATATTTGTGCATCTCGCCTTGCATTATTGTATTATATTCCAGGAAATACCGAAGCAAGCAAATGTATGAGTCTACAAGTAATGGACGCTATAAATTGAAATACACGCAACAACAGTACAAATTTGCCATCTGGCAAAAATTCAAAGCACGTGGTTTCGCTTTTTAATGGCCGCCAGCGCTCCGCTTTTGCAATGCTTTTTGCTTTTTTATTTCCTGGGAATATTCGTTCCCTTGCATTGCTTTGCTTATCAGAAACATTTTTGCTGATAGAAAAAATTGTTGGCATAACGTTTAACGGTAATAAATACATTTGATTTGGAGCTTTGCCAACACCACTTTCTGCTGTGCACACACACGCAAAATAAGTAAGTATTTCGGTATCTCTATATCTACGTTATTTGCCACTGTTACTCCAGGCGTGCCGCTTTCTGCTGCAATGTGCAACAAATTTGAAACACATTCTGCAGAGGAAATGAAAGCCAACAAAGCACAAAATATAGAGAAAGTGCTTATGTACGGAGGGATAGGGAAGAACAAATCTTCTATCCAGCATGCAAAGGAAAATAATTTAAACAAATACATGCTTGCGCATAAGGGAATTTGGGAAAATTATAATGAGATTTCCTTTGTAGGTATTTTGTGAAAAAAATGTGCACCGTTTTTTTCACTGCGTTATATATTCTGTGCGGCTGAACCACTAAAAACAAAATGTTTGTGTTTTTTTTGCAATAACTCTGAATCTTAATCATTTGATTCTAGTAAATCCAATATTAGATTTAAGCGGTTATTATATACGACCACAGATATGCATGGAGGTGGATTCCACTTTACCTAGCGGATTTCTTGTTCGTTCTACAATACTTCTAATCTCCATTCCTTTCCGCTATCTATGTAAGTGATTAGATATTATTTTCGCTTGCAAGAGCGGGAAGCTTTCAAGACCAGAGCGAATTAAACATCAAATGATAAGAGCGCCTTTAGGACCGCCTGACATTTTCACAATAAGTCAATCTCCTTTTAAAGACGTACTTAAACTTTCACCTGATACATTTAGAGCTCTTGGCATAAGGCGCAAAATTTTCGTGTGTTTGGTGACCCTTACTTACACATTTTTGTGGAATAATTTGGTCGTGGAAAGTCCTTTTAAATAGGACTTCTAGGACACTTTTGAAAAACGTTTGTCAAATATAACCCTAAAAATAAACTTTTTGGGGTTAAGGGGTTTCATAAATTATGCTAAAATTTCACGGGATACTTGAACAAATTAAGTACCAAAAATTAGAAATAATATGTGTTTTATGACAAATATATTCCTTATAACTTAAAAAATGCAAACACTTAGTAGACCAATATCTCGGTCAAATGACGTGATAGAATAAAACAGAGATGCAATTTATCTACATTTGAATACTACTCATATGTATCTGGAAAATTTTTACGTTACTACAGTGTAATAAAACCATAAATTTTTGCCAACCCTTATCTTGCAAAGCTTAACACACTGCTTCTGGCTTTCTGCTCAGTGGTGAGATGTAATTGCTGAAGCTTGGTAATAACTTACTTCTTAGTGAAGTTTGATGCGGGACTGCCTCACCGTGGCTAGATTAATTTTTGAAACTCAAGGTACTGGCCCGCATGCATGGATTGGGCCTACTAAATATCATAGAATATATTTAGGCTACACTCCAAGAATTGTTTGTTCATCATTACTGCCTACGTAGCTTTGGAATTTAGGATCCTCTTCAGTGGCAACATTGGCTGCAAAATCACACAAAATATCATTCCTGGAAGTACGAGCATTCTTCTTCTCATAGAAGGAATGATGCCCGTTTTGGACGGGTAAATATTTGAATTGACCTTGGTACACAAACCTTTCGTTTAAACATCTTTTTATTGTATTTGGAAAGATGCTCTAGAGCAGATGTTCCCACCCTTTCAAAACTTTACTGGTTTCGGTGGTCCTCCTGTAACTACATTTCAGCTAACGATGTAAATTTGCATCCAAATTTAATTCAGATACTTTCTTTCTTGTGTTCTATTTATTAAAATAACTTGATTGCACACTTGCAAGCTTTAAAAAACAGAGCTCGTAAAGCCATCAAAGTACTCTCTCGCTCTGAGAAGTTATACTTGTTAAGAGCACTCCGAGCGCTAGCGTTATTTACATTTTTTTCACGTGTTCGGCTCGATCATGAATTTGCATCAGGCGTATTTATAAAAAAAAGTTTATTTGTGTTGATGGCATCATTTTTATTTTTATCGCTCAGAGTTTTAAAAAGATGCGAAAAATATTTAAATCACAAAACTTGAAAAAACAAAACCGCAAAGTTCTTTACAGTTCGATGACAAACAACAGAGCATGCAAGAAGCACAGAAAAAGTTCCACCGCCTCATCCTCTTCAATGCAGGATTGGAAAATGTAGTTGTCATTTACGCCTATCACAGTCAAGTGTTTGTGCCCACCTGTATCTCCTCGATACCTCCCAGTCTTTGCTGAGCGAAGTATTCACCCAGTTTCTGTTGGTGGCTTCGATGGCCGAAGTGGGGAGTGCTGTAACTGGTTGCGGATCTAAGCCAACTGTCGCTAAATGGTCAGATGTCTCATTACCAGTCACTCCCGAGTGATCTGGCACCCATAGTAAAGCAATCTCGTTATGCTTACCTACATAATTGAATCGCAACTTGCATTGCCGAGCTAGTTTAGGAGTAGTTAGAGGGCTGGCCAATGCCTTAAGTGAAGCTTGGCTGTCACTGCACGCAAACTCCCTCCCCTCTACCTTTTTTCCCCACGTTGTCCATGGCCTTGAGGATTGCAAAATCCCTCAGCCTGGAAGACCGAAAAAATATTCCCAAAGATAAAGGTGAAGCTTATCCCCATTAACTTCCAAAAATCCCCAGATCTTAACCCTGCGTCAGTTTTGGAGCCATCAGTTAAAATTAGTTAATGTGTGAGTCCGGGTTTAGTGTTGGAATTAAACCAGCATACATCCTCAGGGAACTCAATATTATACAATCTCTTTAACAAATGTAATGGTGGCGTACTATCCTGCAGCATTTAAAAGAGACAAGTGCTCAAATCTCTGCCGCCTCGTCCCACTCAGTGTTATACCAACATCTAAAACTAAAAAGAAAGTCTGCAAGTCAGGGGCACTATACACCACTCTAAAAAGTGAATGTTAAATAAAGAGGCTATCAAGCGACCATTTTTTTTCTTCACTATCGAAACCAGATACATTTTCGTGGACCCCACTTACAACTCGTGGACCTCCATATTCTATATCAATAATATTTTGCCTCCTTGCCTTTTCAATTCACTGTTTTTAGTTATTAGATTAAATATTCTCACTTTTCGTGTATTCTTTAATTTCCGTTAATTTAAATTCAGTTGAGTTTAACTCTTTTCAAGACTTTGCCAACAAAAATTCTTCTGACTAAATCTGACTACTTCGGACTGAAGAGAGTCACAGTTGCTCTTTCATTTCCTCTGTCATTTTCAAGTTAAGAAACGCTTTTTGAACTAAATCTATTTCGCACTATTTCTGGGAGATAAGGAACGCAACTTCTACACGGTCAAAAATTTGGGTTTAATTTTTAAACCGCGCTGGGACTACTGCCTTTTTTAAACTTTTATAGTCTACTTTTTAAACCAGTCAATAGTTTTACGCAATTTTTAATTATATTCTGGTTTAAATTTTAGCCCAAAAAGTTCGTAGTTTAAAAATCAAACCAAAATGTTTTAATTCTAGTTTCTAGGTTTCATATATAGAAAATTTGGTTTAAAATCTAAACCGAAATAGAACATGTTTGCACAGCGAATTGTGGTGTTGATTCAAACTCAACATATGAAAGCACATTTACATGCGTGGCTGTAGTTGAGTGTGCAAAGATGCTTGATACAATTGGTTGCTACCAAGGCTGTCCGGGTTCAATCCCAACCAGACGGAGCATGAAATTTAAGATTGTTTTTTTTTTTT
>NW_023466067.1:0-7961 GCF_013731165.1 Rhagoletis pomonella | reverse complement strand
AACAATCCTTTCAAGTGTCTTAAGAGCAAAGGAGGAAAGGCTGATGGGCCTAAGATCCTTCGGGTTAGTATGTGAGGCCTTACCGGCCTTTGGAATAAAGACGACCGTGACATTTATCCCTGCTAGCGGTATGTGATTAAACTTGAAGCAGGCCTTGAAAATACTTAGAAGCCATTTTGCAGACACATCCAGTGTCTTAGTCAGTTGTGCAGGTATTATACCATCTGGTCCTGCAGTTTTATATGGTTTAAAACTTTGTATTGCCCATCTGACTCTTTCTTCCGAGATGGGTAGGAAGAAGTTACAGAAGGGGAGCTTTCCCCTACAACTATGTTCCCAGGAAAGTGGATGTCTATAAGTAGCTCAAGGGTTTCCTTTACCGTGGAGGTACAGGATCCATCGTGCTTTTGTAAGAAGCCTATCGGGTTGGGAGATCTGGAGAGAATCTTTCGCAGCCTGGCAGCATCGGAAACACCTTCGATGCCACTACAAATAACCCTCCAGGAAGATCTATTTGCTTCCCTCAGAGCTTTTCTATAGGCCCGGAGTAACCGCTTGTACTCCTGCCATTCGAGCTCACATCTAAGCCTTTTGGCCTTATTGAATTGCTTCCTGCAAGATTTGCGAAGCGGGTCTAACTCCCGCGACCACCAGTGTGGTTTACATTTACCTCGCGGCTTAGGATCAGGGCACGCCTGACCTAGGGCCTCCGAGCAGGTCGAGGTAAATACATTGATCATTTTCTCTAGATCCTCGGTACATTCAGGTTCTATAGGGGCTAAGCTAGAGAGCTTATCTTCAAGTAGCTGTTTATAGTAGCTCCAATCTGTGTTTTTAAGTTTTTGCGTAGTGTTGGGCTAGTTGGAGAGAAATTCAATACTATTTCAATATATTGATAGTCAGAGAAGGAGTGTTCATCTAGAACCCGCCAACCCTCCACCATCTCAGTTAAGCTTTCACTGCATAAAGTTATGTCTAGAACTTCCTTATGGTTTTTAGTAATGCAGGTAGGCTCCCTACCCTTATTGCATATAAGTAGGTTAGTTGTTAGGAGGTAGTTGAAAAGTGACTCACCCCGATCGTTTATGTCTGAGCTGCCCCACTGGACTTGGTGGGCATTGGCATCGCTTCCAATCAAAATGTGACCGTTTTCATACTTGGTCACCAAGTTCCGGACCGTTGCTTGAGGAGGGTGCTCCGATTCATAGGGCATTTATGCCGAAACCAATACGATGGATGTGCATTCCAGCTCTAATATTATTGTCGCGACGTCACCATCACTGTAATTAGGTAAAAGAAAGATATTTAAATCCGCTTTTGCCAAAATGCAGGCTCTAATTTTACCTTTACCACGCTCTGAGAACAGTTCGAAGCCCGCGGCACTCAATCCACAGACCCTTGATTTGAAAACCCAAGGTACCTGGATTAGTGCCACCTCAACATCGCCTTTGGACAGACGACATAGAAGAGCAGCCGAAGCTGCTTTAGATTTGTGGAGGTTGATTTGCAGTACTCTCATATGGAGTATCTGGCACCCCCTCCATCGCTACGACGGCTACGTCAGCCTCGCACTCCCTGTCGCTGTACAGCAGTTCTTCCTCCTCAAACACCCTGCGCATTGTCGATGCGTAGTTTGATTGAGAGGAGTCATTGCTTTCAGCGTCGGAGAGCTCCGGTCCCGGGCAATGGACATAGACATTGAGGCACCCGAACCGGAGGCGCGCTGCGCATCCCCGCGATAGACTCTAATTATGACCTCATCGAGGCCATAATATACTCGGCCTTGACGCTTCTCCAGGAGCTCGACTGACTCCTTGTTTAGCGACAAAACTACCTGTCTTGAAGGGCCATCAGCGTCCTCGACTCGGATGACCCTCCAATCACTCTTCGGAAGGGCTGGGTTCATCATCTGAAGCATCTTTAGAATGCTCTCAGGTGCCGAAGGTGTCGTCGGTACCCAAGCCCTTGCTCTTGGTCTGACTGGAATGTCCTTCCAGTCTACAACCTCCAACCTAGCCCCTGGATAGACAGGGCCTATCCTTGCAACGGCAGACTTGTACAGCGCCACCGATCTCGGATCCTCGCAGGCGACCACTTTTACGTGGCCCTGATACCAACCAGCGTCTTTGCAAGCTGGAGGGGTTCCGGGGTTCTCCAGCAGAACATCAAAAATGACGTTCGCTAAGGCTGCCTTCACCCACCTCCACTGGTCCTTCGGTATGGACCCGAGCTCGTTGCCTCGGTCCAAAACCCCTATGAGGATTCGGTCCTTCGCAACCTCGGCAAAGCTAGGTCTGCCCATCCAGGAGTGTGGTCGGACTCTCTTGGTACAGGAAGTTTTTCCTCCACCGACCTTTGTCGCTTTGACGGGGGTACCCGGTTTTCCACCGAAGCCCCGAGATTGACCTGGAAGTTGGGCAGTAGAGCTTTCGCCCTTTCCACCGCTTCCTTCGCGCTCTGGGGCAGCGTATCCAACGGGACCTCGTGGTACTTCTTTAGCGTCCTCGCGGCCTTACGTTTTTCAGCGTACATACCCCTCTCAGACTCCGTTTCCTGGGTGGCGTGGCGCATAGTTTCCATTGTTGCCACGCCTGCAGTGAGTTCAGCCGCAGATGGATTTGCCGTTTCCAACACAATCCCTGCAGCCATGCTGGTGCTAGGCCCCACCATAACACCCGTAGTCACGGGCCGGCGTGAGGAGTCCCCTCAAATCCAGCCCGGAAGAGCTCCTTCTGGAGCGAAGCGGCGCATGTGGCGCTTGCGCCTGCGCAGTCTTACCCCGATTTGGGGAAGACGAAATTTTTGTTAATTTTGTTGTTGTTGTTGTTGTTTTTGTTTTTGTTGGTTTTTTTTTGGTTTTGGATAGGAAAATAAGGAGGGATAAATAAGGGCAGGAGTAATCGTCGGTGCGGTAATCTCCACATACGAGTCTGTGTAAGCTCGTGTCTTACACAGGTTCCCATGCGGAGCCTCCCTCTTAGTTCGTGCTGATATAGAAAGCCCCATGTCACCACTTAAGCCTCATCCCCACGCCAAGGAGACCGACATCGATGAGGTCGCTAAAAATAACTTAGCCTAAAATTTTGCGCCTAAGTGGCGCTGTACAACAACAGCAGCTGTCAAAATGTGCTTGCATTTTAATGGTGGTAAATAGTGAAAATGGAAGTATTTGATAGCAAAAAAAAAATACCATCCTCAATTTGGATTACATTTCTTCTCCTGTAGCATAGCTATGTTACAAAGACACTCGCGTCGATTCGCAAAGACTATTGATGAGGAGCCTTCGCAAAAAGGCAAAGAGAATCTACGGACTGCAATTTCGAAATTTGTAGCTCAAGGTGAATAGAGCTTTGAACATTCTTTTCGTAAACTAGTTTCAAAAACATTCGTATTCTTTTCAGGAAGTTACCAGCGATTTTTGGTAATTGCAGCATTTGCATTCTGAATATAAATAATTAGGTTTCGAACGATACTATCGATATTGAGTAAGTATCGATACTGGGGGTATAAAAATGAGTACTTTAATACTCGATACCTTATTTGGTGATTTTACTCGATACTTTGCAAAGTACTCCTAGTATCGAATACTTATTAAAAAACACACTTTTTAAATTGTTTCTTCCATTGGCAACCCAATTTTCTTTGCTTATATGGATTACTATCATTCAACTTTGTCCATCACTTAAAATAAACTAAAATTGCGTGTAGTCGGTTGCATAACATAAACCAAATAAGTTAAAGTTTAATGACCTTATTCATACAAAATAAAGTAGTTTTAAAGAGCTTAATAAAATGACATTTTCATACATTCTTCAATTTATATACCTTTTTTATTTTTTATGAATAAGGCCATAAAACTTTACGCAAAGTTCCCGAAAAGGCAGAATTTTTAGAAGCTTTTTGGGTATGCAGTTTTGCAACCTCTATATATATATATATATACATATGTGTATGTATGTATGTGTATTTAACGTTAAAATTACTTCTAACATGAAAGTAAGTTCTGCAATGAAATAAAAATCAAATATGTTAAATTTCTATTGTTTTAATTTCAGGAAATAACTAGATATACGATTGAAGAATAAAATAATTTTTGTATCCTAAAAAACGTATTTTAATGAATCCGATACTGAGTAGTATCGATACTTTTTCCCTGATACTTTTAGAGTACCGATACCATAAGCTCGATGCCAGTATGAGTACTCAGTATCGATACCAACGTCTGAAATTTCGAACCCTATAAATAATATCGGTGGACAATTTGGGAAAAATCTTAAGTGCAAATGAAGTGTTTTATGAAGAGAATCTCTCCTCAAGGCATATCTGCAAGACATGTAGTAAATATATATTTTTTTAATTAAGGGACTTCGATAATATATATTTTGTTTAATCCCTAGATGAAACCATTTATGTACATAAGACCATACTTATTTTATTTATGTAGCTTAACCCCAAGGGTTGAGGATGGTAAGAAAATAACTTATTTCAAAACCAAGCTATTTGAATAATGCTTTCGAGAACTACCTAAACACATATACTCATCATTTGAACATAAAAAAGTCTGTTTTACGAAAGCCAAGTCATATTTCTACATTTTATTTACTAACTTTACACTTTTTTAACGGTTTCCATCCTTTTACATTAAAAGAATGCTATATTTTAGCTGCTATTAATTTCGCACAGAAAAAGTAATCATTTGACATAATCTGCAGCAGTGGATGAAGAAAAAAATCACTCTAGTTTTATTGAGTTTTTTTTTATTCAGTAGAAATGTTGCTCAGTTAGAGTTTTATTGAGTATTTTTTTTTTTTGTATTCATTCGAAATTTTGCTAAGTTGAAGTTTTATTGAGTTTTTACATTAAGCATTTAGTCTTAGGTATTAAGAGAGTTATCAAAGTACATATAAGTTTTGAAGTATATAGTTTTTTATAAATAGCAATATTACTAAGAGAAAAGTTAGTTTTGTATTACTTACCTAGTTTCTTCCGTCCATTTTCCTTTATTCATTTTTTTGAGTTTTTTTGTATGAGATTTCAGTTTTTACACAGTTTATCACATTTCTCTTTTTTTCATACAGTTTATCACGCCATTTTGTACTGGAATTTATTAGTTTAGTAGCGGTTTCCTATTTTTTTTTATTTTGCACGCTTTGATCGGCCAATTATTACTTTTCTTTATTGATTTGATTTGGTTTGAATTTGTTTTATAAAAAGTATTGGCATGTATATATATATATATTTTTAGTATCTTTTATTTTATTAGGTTGAATAACTAAAATCAAGTTTCGGTTTTCTTAATTCAGAAAGGGCAAAGAAACCAATATAAGATTTAGTTCACGTTTTCCCCATTTGCTTGATCACCTTTTTGTAGTTTCCTTTACCCACGTCTAATAACTTTTTGTGGCCATTGAGATTTTGTTGTCAGGTTTTCAAAAGAGGTGAATTTTGAATTTATAATTTGACTTAACTTTTTTTTATACCGAATCACTTAATTTTAAGCTCACTTTGGTTTCTTTGCGCTTATAAAAATTCTTATTTCACTTTTAAGCACCTTTTTTTTGCACATTTAATAACTTTCCGCGATTGCTATCGAGTGATCCGTCGTACTACTGATATTATTCCTAGTACCGACATGCTAGGCTAGTACTTTTATGTACACAGGCTCTTCTCCGGGATGCTGGTACCACCATCGACGAAGGAGCGGAAAAAGTGAGTCAGTACTTTTTTTGACTTTACCTTACTCATGCGAATTCATGTACATGCCTATGGTTTGGGCAGTTTTTTTTACATACGTATATATACAAATATATATATATATTTATATATATATATATGAATATACACGGAAAAACATTACAACTTAATCATAGGATTGCGAGTAAAAACCAGTTTTAGCGAGATTGTTTTTTTGCAGGGATAAGTTTAGGATTTGCCTAAGTAAATAATATTTGGATTTTTTTGCATATTCCCTTTTGGGGACCTTCGCTTCTTTTTGTGCTACTCTCAGAAAAGAAAATTGGAGTATTACGAGGGTAGTTTATTTTAAGTTGAGCTCAGGGTTTTGTATCTAGGTTGAATTGTTAATATAGGAAGAAAAAAATATGAAATTCGGATGAGAGTATTATTATAAAAATGAGGCTCTAAGTTTTTAATTTTTGGTGTGTGTATTGCGCTTGCGCGCAAGAGCAGACATGGGGTAAGGACGGACGATAGGACTGATGGACATAGGAGGACGGGATGACTGACCAACGGTCTTAGTCAGGTTAAGGGGGCGTTGTAAGCTGCGAGGAGTCAGCACAACGCCCATGGTTTCGCGTTGACCGGACGCCGAAGAGGGTGGGTAGACTCCGCCTGACAGGACTGGACTTTGCGTTTCTGCTGTATTTTTGTCTTCGAGTTCTTTTCTCTTGCGTATTTCTTTATAAATTATTCGGCATGAAATTTATTTGTTAGTGTAGCGTAGGCAAGGCGAGTACACAAAGACCCACCCCAACTGATGAGCTATGCCAGGAACCACCAGCATGCCGACGTGCCACTCGACCGTGCCACAAACTTACTGTTACACTACAATGGCGCCCAACGAGATAGACCAGCAATCTTTCAATTTAGCATTGTATCCTTTTTCTTTTAACCAACTTTAATTAATCTTAATTCCTATTCTTTAATGTTCCATTTTCTTCATCTTATTTTGGACAGTGCTAGGGTATTCCAGCAACAACTTCGCGTCGATCCGTCGTGAGCGGTTTGTGTTGCATTGAGGAATTGGGGGGTTGTACTTAGTCTCCGACAAGGTACCTTCTTTAGACTGTAGTGTTTGATTAGGTGGGATTTGACAGAGGGTGGGGCGGGGGGTTGTGAGAGGGTTCTAAAGGGGGAGTATGTAAAATTTTAAAGCGCGCAACCTTACAGTTTTTAAGTAATTCGTTATTAAAGTTTGTAATTTTCACCAACTTGTATTGGACTATTTCACAATATATAATGCACTTTCCACTAAATTTACACTCAATATATGCGGAGCTAGAGTGTGCACGTTCAAACAAATTTATAAAAAATTTATTGTTGTTTAACTTTATGAGAGTACATGCAGAATAGTGCAAATGGCAGCAGGACTGTGTTGCCATATCTAAAAACCAAGAGTGGAAAGCAAGACCAAAAGAAAATACGATTAGAAGGAAAATACGACAAGGTTCTTTTGTTCAGATAAGAATAAATAGTAGGGGGACTGGGGTAATATTCCCCCATAAAATACTGAAACACATTTTTAAGGCTTATATGTATATTTAATTGCGTCAAAAAGTTTGAGGAAAGGGTCCTCATGCTTACGAGCAATTGTTTTGCGCCAAAGAAAAGGGGCCGAACACCTTTTGCATAGAACACCTTTCTGCGTAGGCGGCCTTCGGCCGCACTTAGGGATTATAACCCTCAGGCAGTAGAATTCTCCTTTCTGTGTTGCCAAAGAAAAGGGGCCGAACACCTTTTGCATAGAACACCTTTCTGCGTAGGCGGCCTTCGGCCGCACTTAGGGATTGTAACCCTCAGGCAGTAGAATTCTCCTTTCTGTGTTGCCAAAGAAACGGGGCCGAACACCTTTTGCATAGAACACCTTTCTGCGTAGGCGGCCTTCGGCCGCACTTAGGGATTATAACCCTCAGGCAGTAGAATTCTCCTTTCTGTGTTGCCAAAGAAAGGGGGCCGAACACCTTTTGCATAGAACACCTTTCTGCGTAGGCGGCCTTCGGCCGCACTTAGGGATTATAACCCTCAGGCAGTAGAATTCTCCTTTCTGTGTTGCCAAAGAAAAGGGGCCGAACACCTTTTGCATAGAACACCTTTCTGCGTAGGCGGCCTTCGGCCGCACTTAGGGATTGTAACCCTCAGGCAGTAGAATTCTCCTTTCTGTGTTGCCAAAGAAACGGGGCCGAACACCTTTTGCATAGAACACCTTTCTGCGTAGGCGGCCT
>NW_023466066.1:0-7961 GCF_013731165.1 Rhagoletis pomonella | reverse complement strand
TTTTTTTTAGGGATTTTAGTAGAAAATCCCGTAACTGGCGCCCAACGTGGGGCCTACGCCAGTCGTGTTTTTAAAACCCGTAACTAAATAAAGTTGTGCGCGTTAATAAAAATTAAATTAACAAACGGTTTCGCGAAAAATTTGCAACACCTGAAGCAGAAAATTTCGTGATACTGGGAGCAGAAAGATCGCCGATTTCGTAATAACTCCAGCGCATAAAGGTAGAACAGCCTCCAGCGCATAAGGGTAGAACAGCATAAAATTTCGTGATACTTGGAGCAGAAAGATCGCCGATTTCGTAATAACTCCAGCGCATAAAGGGTGGAATAGCACGCCAAAGACGACGTAGGTCCTTTAACCAGCTAAGTAACTAAGTTAACTCAGAGTCAGCGAAGGAGAAAAGGTGCCCTAGTAGCTCACAAATGTGCAAACGGGAAACGCGAGTCGTTAGCCGCCGGATGCTGCCATTAATGTAAGCATAGATTTAAGACAAACTAAAAAGTAAATTAAGTGAATCCGAATTTCCGATTGAAAATAAATTTTAAATTATCCTAGTCCTATTGAGGGAAAATTAATAAAAAACATAAGTGAAAATTTTTAAGAAATAATAAACAAAAAATTTTAAATTAATTAAGTAAAGATAAATTTCCTATTTAGAAAAGATATTTTTTTTTAATTCCTTTTAAGGTAAAATCAAGTGAATATATTAAAACCTTTTGTCCTTGAATAACACAAAGAAAACAATTTTTAACTGAAGAGCTTGTACAGCTCATAATTTAAAGAAATCTCTAGAAATAAAATATAAACAACTCTGCGATTCGCCACCAAAGGGACCCTCCAGAGATTGTTGAAGTTCCACAAAACATCAAAAATATACATAAATAATAAAGTGAAAAGAATAGGCTAAGTAAATTCAAAATGTCAAACCCTCAAAATCTTATTCGACCACCTGTGCTAAACGCACCACCTCCCACACTCGCTACCCCTGCTAATACTACTCCCTTATCGATGGACCAGTTGACGGAGGTCATATCTGGCATCGTAACCAATATGTTCCAACAACAAGGGCGAAACATGGTTCAAGCCGCCCTCAACCCCAACGCGAGTTTTTCCGATGTTAGGGATATAACTATAGACACAGCTTCTCCCAACATCTCGGAATTAGACAAGATACCCGATGTGGTAAGGTGTCTTCGCGAATTCTCAGGGGCACCTGGAGAATTCAACTCGTGGAAGAAAAGCGTGGACAGGATCCTTCAGATCTATGAGCCACAAAGGGGATCTCCCAAATACTATGGGATCCTCAACGTTATCCGCAATAAAATTGTCGGAAACGCCGACATTGCCTTGGAGTCATACAATACTCCACTAGACTGGAAAGCAATTTCCAGATGCTTAACGCTGCACTATGCGGATAAGCGCGACTTAGGTACTCTCGAGTACCAGATGACGTCGCTTGTGCAGGGTAACCTGACAATTCAGGAATTTTACCAGCGAGTATACTCGCACATGTCGCTTATTCTTAATAAGCTCGGCTGCATGGATGTCGGCACAGAAGCCATGCATCTGCTTACCCGCACATACAGGGACAAAGCGCTGGACACGTTCATTCGTGGGCTTAAAGGAGACTTGCCAAGACTCCTAGGAATGAAGGAACCCGCTGATCTCCCTCAAGCCCTCCACTTGTGTCTAAAACTTGAAAACCAAAACTTCAGGTCCCACTATGCCTTAGTAAATAATGGCCAACCCAGGAGAACTTTGGACATCCGTCCACCCCTTCCTCCCAAAGGAATTAATAACGAGTTTTACCCCGAATTGGCATTCATGCCTCAACCCAGGTTGAACACAACTCCTCCCTACAGGCCTCCCCAACCGAATTATCAATATCAATTTCCCCAAACAAATTACCAATTCCAACATCCCCAACCAACCTACCAATACCAACATCCTTACCAACAAAATCAGTACATCCCACGTCCTAATAACCCACCACCTCGTCCAGCCCAAAAACCTCAACCACGACCAGAACCAATGGATATCGATCCATCCCTACGAACAAGAAACCTTAATTACATGAACAGGCCACGTCCCAATGATCCTACTAACAAAAGACCACCTAACACTAACCCAAAATACAAAGAAACTTCCACATTGAACAAGCGACGGAACAAGACCAGTACAACCTAGACGATTATAATCCCACTAACCAAGAGTATGAAACTAATACTAATGACACCTATACTAATGATACCTATAATAATGATAATACCTATAACCATAATAATAGTGAATTAACCGATGAGTTCATAGATACAACTGATCTAAATTTTTTAGAATGAATCACTCTTCGCTGCCATATATCGAGTGCAAGCTGAAGAGTGGAAACATCGTAAAATTTCTTATAGATACAGGATCAACAAAAAATTACATCCAACCATCCATCGTACCAAAACCCATTAAAAACGAAGAATTTTTTTTTGCAAAATCTATAGCGGGAGACATCGAAATTAAAGAGCACACTTTCTTAAATCTGTTCCACATAAATAAGAAATTAAAATTTTACCTACTCCCCACCCTTCGATCATTTCATGGAATCCTCGGGAATGATAGCCTCAAAGAGCTAGAAGCTGTTATTCACGTCAAAGATAACTTTATGGAAATACAAGGGAATACCAAAATAAAACTAAAACAATTTCAGTCAAAATCTGTTAATAAAATTGAACTCAATGACGACCATTTGTCAACAAATCAACGAAATAAAGTCGATAATTTAGTAAATCATTTTCCAAATCTATTTTCCGAACCTAATGATAAACTCACATACACTACCAAAGTCGTAGGCGAAATCCGTACCAATAAAGACACCCCCGTCTACACAAGATATTACCCCTACCCAATGTCGCTAAAAAATGAAGTTGAATCCCAGATTAAAAAAATGTTAGACGACGGTATTATTCGACCATCAAGGTCACCGTATAATTCACCCATTTGGGTCGTTGCGAAAAAACCCGACTCTCAGGGTAACAAACAGTACAGAATAGTAATCGATTATCGCAAACTTAACGCGATCACTATAGCAGATCGCTATCCAATACCGCAAATTAACGAAGTACTGTCCCAGCTTGGGAAAAATAAATATTTTTCCGTCTTGGATTTGAAGAGCGGATTTCACCAAATCCCTCTCAAGGAATCCGATATTGAGAAAACAGCTTTCTCAATAAATAATGGCAAATACGAGTTCACAAGACTGCCATTCGGATTAAAGAATGCCCCCTCAGTATTCCAACGGGCCCTAGATGACATTCTTCGCCATCAAATTGGCAAAATTTGCTACGTCTATATCGACGATATAGTTGTTTTCAGTAACTCTGAAGAAGAGCACACCCTCCACCTGCAAGAAATTTTCAAAACGCTCGAAGATGCGAACATAAAAATTCAGCTGGACAAATGCCATTTTTTCAGGGACTCCGTAGAGTTCCTAGGATTTATTATATCCTCAAAAGGCATAGCAAAAAATCCCGCAAAGGTAGAAGCAGTTGCACAAATACCTTACCCACAAAATATAAAACAACTCCGCTCATTCCTAGGTCTCTCAGGATATTACCGCCGCTTCATAAAAGATTATGCCAAGTTGGCAAAACCTCTAACCTTACTTCTAAGAGGGGAAGAAGGCCGTATATCTAAAAACAAGTCAGCTAAAATAAATATAGATTTGAACGACGAGGCAAAAGATGCCTTCAACAAAATAAAAAAATCCCTTATATCTGACGATGTTGTACTCTCATACCCTGATTTCAGTAAAGAGTTCCATTTAACCACCGATGCCTCAAATTATGCCATCGGTGCAGTCCTTTCCCAAGATCAAAAACCAATCGCCTTCATTTCGCGAACACTCACCAGGACCGAAGAAGCCTACGCTACGAACGAGAAAGAGTTCCTAGCTATAATATGGGCCCTGAACAATTTTAGAAACTATCTGTACGGCTCAGCAAGAGTCAAAATATTCACGGATCACCAGCCGCTAACGCAGGCCCTAAGCAATAAAAACAACAATTCCAAAATGAAGCGCTGGAAAGCCATCCTTGAAGAATATAATCACGAGCTTCTGTATAAACCTGGCACAACTAATGTCGTAGCCGATGCGCTATCAAGGATGCCAGGTGAACCCATAAATTCCCTATCAGTATCCCAACACAGCGATGAAAGCTCATCGCATAGCCTAATCCCATCCGTAGAAACACCAATAAACGTATTCAAAAACCAAATTTTTTTGAATATAGCAGAAGCCTCAACATATCAATTTAAAATAGTGTTCCCTACTTTCCACAGACACATTTTGGAAGAACCTGATTATACCCCCGAAACTTTAAAGAACCTTCTGAAAAGATACCTTAATCCTTCCGTTGTCAACTGTATTAAAACAGAGGAAAGGATTATGGGAAAAAATCCAAGAAATTTATCCAATACACTTTAACAACTACAAAATCCGATTTACACAAATGCAAGTGCAGGATGTCACAAACGAACAAGAACAGGAAGAAATCATTGTAAAAACCCACAAAAGAGCACATCGAAACTGTCGAGAAAATAAAATCCAAATCCTGGAAAATTTTTACTTTCCTTCCATGACCAAAAAAATAAATAGAATAATCCAACAGTGCTCAATTTGTAAAGAAAATAAATATGACCGAAACCCCACCAAACCCAAATTAGGAGAAACCCCTATTTCACAATTCCCAGGGCAAATATTGCACATTGATATTTACATAACTGAGCGAAATATCGTCCTTACAGCAATAGATAAATTTTCAAAGTATGCCCAAACAAAAATCCTTAGATCGAGAGCCATAGAGCACGTTAAGGAACCTCTCCGTGAACTACTTTTCCAGTTCGGCGTACCCGAATTAGTAGTAATAGACAATGAAACGTCCTTGAATTCAGCTTCCATTCGATTTCTTTTGGAAGATACGCTAAATATACAAATTTTTAAAACACCGCCTTATGCAAGTTCCGTGAATGGTCAAATAGAGCGATTTCACTCGACCCTCACAGAAATAATGCGTTGTTTAAAAGCAGAGCGAAGCTTCACTTCATTCGCCGAACTCCTCGACAACTCCGTCTATGAGTACAATAATACAATCCACTCAACTACAAAAAAGAAACCAATAGAGGTATTTTTTGGTAGAAGAGTTACAACCGACCCAAGCCAATTCGAAAGGGCTAGGGCTGAAAATATAACCGAACTAAGAAATAAGCAGGTGAAAGATCTTGCTTACCACAACAAATCCAGGCACCCCATAAAAGCATATAATCCGGGTGACACTATCTACGTAAAAATAAACAAACGGTTAGGATCCAAAATTTCAAAAAAATTTAAAAAAGAAGTAATAAGGGAAGACCGAAATTCAACCGTCCTGACAGAATCAGGAAGAATAGTACACAAAAGCAATATAAAAAACCAAAATTAATTTTTCCTTTTCCTTATTCACCCAGTAACAAAAAAAAAAAAAAATAAAAATTAATTTTTCCCTTCCAGATTCCTCCTTATTTACCCGATAACCGCATCAATAGACATTTACGACTACTCTACTGCACAACTAGTCACGATAAATGACGGACTTGCCAAAATTCAGAACGGAGCCTTTAGGCTAATACACGTAATCGACCTCAACAAATACGAACAATTCTTGACGGACATGTACAGTTTCACCTCCTCTGACATCCCTAAGGACACAATCCTATACCCCCTATTAAAACACGAATTAACACAATCTCTGCAAATTTTAGAAACAATAAAACCTGTCGAAAAAAAACAACAAAAACGATCCATAAACATTTTAGGAACGGCTTGGAAATACATTGCCGGAAGCCCCGATCACGAAGATCTGGAGGCAATAAACAATAATTTTAATAAACTCAATGGCAACAATAATAAACAAGTATTAATAAACGAAATTTTTAACGAAAAAATTAATAATATAAGTATGATAGTAAATAATCTGTTTAATAGTATAAGGAAAGACACTTACATAGAAAATGAAACAATCACCAATTTGCAAAATAGGATAAGATTAATAAAAGAAGAATTGATTAATATAAAGTACGCCATACAATGGGCAAAGAAAGATATTTTAAACACATTATTGTTAAATAAAAATGAAATTGAAATTGCTTTAGAAAAACTAGAAGATGATGAAATACCATTTAAGAGTGCCGAAGAAGCATTAGAAATATCGAATGTAAATGTAATAAGTCAAAATATGACAATTTTTTACTTGGTAAAAATACCACTAACTATTAAAGAAAATTTTCAAAAAATTATTATTAGACCAGTTGTTAAAGAAAATAAAACCATAATTAATGTCGAATTTGAAAAAATTTTAAAAGGTACAAAAGATACCTACGGAATTAAGAAATTGTGCGATAGCTATAAGAAAATTGAAATTTGTAAGCAAACCCATTTAATAAATATAAGTAATAGTAGTTGTATACCTAGAGTAATTAATAGTTTGAATTCATCTTGCACCATAACGAACGGCCAACACATCCAAGAAATTGAAGAGATAAAACCCGGTATATTACTACTTAATGGCTTCAAAGGCGAAATACATGCTGACGGAATGCAAAAAAATGTGTCAGGGACACACCTTATTAATTTTCATAACTCAACGTTACAGATAAATAACACTGGTCTACAAATTTCAACTTTTTTTCTGCGAATAAGACGGGACCTGGTGTTTCTGAACGGATTTTTTCGTGCTGAACACGAATCCGGGGTCAAAAATGTCCCATCACGTCACGTTTTCGAGAAAAAAGGGGTTGAAACCCCTAAAAACAGCGTTTTTGGCCATTTTCGAAAAATTATAGAGCTGAACCCTGACGTGGTACAAATTTTGCATATATCAGAAATTAAAGGCTAAACCGTGCCCTTTCGAATGAGCCCTATGCCGAATTGATCGCGTGCACCCTTAAAGCAGGGGGTGTATTTGTGTTTAGGGGTGCAGGAAAAATTGATCACAGAAAGAATTTAATCTTAAACGATCATAGAAAATTAATAATGCCAAGGTTTTAACTATATTAAAAGTCGCTGATTACGAATCTGCAGTTAGATTTTAAAAATTTAAGATGGGTCGAATATGGTGGATATAAAAATTTCACCCCTAGACACAAATACACCCCCTGCTCCAAGGGCACATGCGATCAACTTGGCATAAGGCTCATTCGAAAGGGCACAATTTTACCTTTAATTTCTGACATATGCAAAGTTTGTAGCACGTTAGGGTTCGGCTCTACAATTTTTCGAAAATGTCCAAAAACGCTGTTTTTAGGGGTTTCAACCCCTTTTTTCTCGAAAACGTGACGTGATGGGAAGTTTTGGACCCCAGATTCGTGTTCAGCACGAAAAATCCGTTCGGAAACACCAGGTCCCGTCTTATTCGCAAAACCCTTGTAGACCAGTGTAATCAATTCTACATTAATTACGATTTGATTCCGCTGCCTGCTATTCCAGCAGTCCTACAACCTGCACCAATTGAAAAAAATCGAATCGAATTACTTTCTCTGGAAGCTTTAAAAGAATTCCATATCGACAACATAAGAAGAATAAATATCCTCAAAACAGCAACAATATCCAATAGCTCACTTTCACTTGGAGCAGTTGCAACCACAATAATTGTCATTATAATTTTTTGCAAATATTGGAAAAAGCACCAGAACAAAATAATAATATCTCCGATTCCAGAAACTTACCAGATTCCTTTGGCAAATATAAACTCAAATAAAACCAAGGAGCCCCCTAATGATCAGAATACTTACATAAATTTCAACAACCTACCCTATTTTTAATAAACGCTCGAGGACGATCGTTTTTAAGAGGGGAAGTGTTAACATGGAACACGTTAACATTTGCTGATGGCCACTTTGAGTGATCAGCAAAAGCACAATAATAAGAGCGGAAGTGC
>NW_023466065.1:0-7962 GCF_013731165.1 Rhagoletis pomonella | reverse complement strand
TTTAAATTGTTTGCAGTATCTCCGCAGATACACGACGTACATTTTTTTGGTTGATAAGATCCGGAATGATGTTCTTTGTTCGCGCACTCAACATATTTCTTGCAACTTGTAAGAAACCTCTTATCAGATATGAAAACAAACCTGCGAGTGAATTTTAATAAATAAGAAAGTCAAAAGTTTCAATGTTCGTTTTCATGGCGCAATAAATAAGTGAAGTAATAAAACAGCTTTCTTGCTTTATTTTCTGAAATTCGGCTGCCTTATAGTCAAATTTTGAAGGTAATTTTTTCATATACGGCAGTGTCAAAATCTTTCTTCTCGCTCTAATTACTTCACTGGTACAATTTCGCCATGTACGTTTTGACATTTATACCTATTAAAAACAAAAACATCAAATTTAGATACAGCAAATCAGTCAAGTGAAGCTAACAGTGGCAGCGCATGCCTAAGCCCTCAAGCTTTATGTACGCAGGCATGAACAAATTCGTTTTTGTTTCTCTATGCACTTCATAAAGTTTGTCAAACGAAATAATTAATAAAAAAAAATATATACTAAACAAATGCAATTTTTCAATCTTTATTTAAATCTATGTACAGTGGCGGGCAAAAATGGATGAATGATGTTTCGTTTTAAAAAATTTACAATATTTTTCAAGCTAAAATTTTTTTTGATACAAAAACTATACAAATCACACTTTCAAACTTTATACAGAACTTAGAAAAATTCCAAAAATTTTTATCTCGGGGTATGCTTATAAAATTCTAGTAAAATAAGTGCAAGTTTTAAACGTCTAAAAAATCACATTGATTTTTAATAAATTTTTTTTTGTTGTAGCTCATAATAAAGTGAGATATGGTGTTAGTTGATATTATTTTAAAGATATTTAGAATTGACAGACTTTGTCCTGGAAATTCAATTTATGATCTTTTAACTCAAGTCTACATATCGCATACTTTCCTCAAAGGTGTAGGAAGTCAATACTCGTCGATTTTGATACCTATATTTATCAATACATAAGAAGCTGAAATCAAATTTGTTTGTAATTTGAATACATCTTTCTACATTATAACTACTTTGGAATATTAACTAAGAGTCTTGGATGTGGTGAGAGGGCGCAATAACACAGCAATACTTTGAAGGCGCAGCGAAGTTAGCCCGGTATTTTCTAGTCTACATACAATGCTATGTAACAATCTTAAACACATATCATTTAAGATACTTTTAATACAATTATTACTAAAAGATTGTCCTAATACAAAAATAAATAATATGGCAACGCTTATTTCTGCAAAAAAATATTTCCAAACCCTACAGCATGTTCTCACCAACAAACAGAGCTCTCATTCGCTACTCATTTTGTCGCCTGCTGTGCTCTCTCAAAGACACATTTGTTTAGTACCATTATGGGTGTTGCTCCATGCAGAGCTGTGTTGTATGGCTTATAGGAGTCCTGGCGCGTTAACGCACACAAAGCAGAGATAAGCAGCAGCAACGGCTACGCGCCACAAAAACAAACAAAACTATTTATCAATACACGCCGCTCAGCTGTTCCTGCTCGCAGGCTCATAACTGTGTTAACGCAGGCAGACAGCAGCTGCGCTAAATTTTACCACCGCTGCGACGCTGAGCACTGAGGCGTTATGCCTCCTGCTGCGGCTGTTGCTGCTGCTGCTGATGCTGACACGCTGATGTCGCTCCCGTAACACAAAAACACGGCCAATAACGCCGATGGAACCCAGTTAAAAATGGTCCATCGTGGCGACAGCATCCCGGGCAATTGGCAAAGCGGAATACTGTTTATAGCGTCACCGAAAGTGTGGACCTGTGCACTGAAATTTAAATTGCAACTGAAACTGAAACTGCCTTTGATTTGTTGCTTTCACTTCAGCTGGCTGCTGGCTGAAAAAGTTTTGCGTTGCACCAAATTGGGTTGAGTTGGTGGAGTGCCTTTGGCGAAAGTCGTGTTGAACGGAATCGAACGGAGTGTGACGAAGAGGAGCGGTAGTGAAGTGAATGAAATAAGAAGAAGAAGAGCATGTGAACGGAAGCAAAGCAAGTGAAAACTCAAGAGGAATCCTGTGTAAAGTAGTGCAGTGAAGTGAATGAAGAAGTTTTTGAATTTGAGCAAGAGGAAGCAAAAGAATAAAAAACGCCAAAAAAAACACAAATCAAAAGTAAGCATTACGAAGTGGTGAAGATAAATTAGAAATTATAGTAGAAAAATAACGCTATGTTTGCATATAATTTTGCTACGAAAAAAGTTACATAATAATAAAAGCAGAAAAATTGTATGCGTTGGTTGGTTGTTTGCGTGGTTTGTTTGAGTTTGTGTTAAAAGCAAAATGAGCAATCGCTGGGGCGCGTGTGTACGCCATGCAAGAGGCTTTTAATTAGGAGGAGAAACAACAACAATACCAAAACTGGTTAAGGGCTTACCAAAGCAAAAGCAGCAGCAGCTGCCGCAAGTACGAGTAAAGGGACGGCACAATCAAAAGAAATTCACTAAAATTCTAGCATAACTAAAAATCATTGAAATTCGCAAATCCACGAAAAGGGTTAACGAGCTTTTGATTTTGTAATAAGCGGAAAAAAAGGAAATTGTGAGTACATGAGTTGGATAAGCAACGAAAAGAATTCAACAAACTTTGTACAACAACCTTTGTAGCAACAACTACACCCAGAGCTAGAACACTTATGGCGCCAACAAACCGGTTTATTGGGGGGAAAAACAGGCAATTTAAGGAAAAATGTTAGTATGCAATGTATGCGAAAAATCAAAGCTCGTCACCGGAAGTTGAGTTATGGAGCCATGAATATCTGCCGAATCAGAAATATATTATGAAAACAGGATAACAGATTAGTGTCGGCTTGACAGCGAAAGGAAAATAATATTTTTAAATTTTTTTTTTATTTTTTTTTTAAGAATAAGCGAATCATTAAAATGGATTGTGTAGGCTTTTAAAGTAAACATTTTTGGGCACTTATAGCTGGCAAGGTGTCACAACACCCTAAAAATGGGCGTGGCAATTGCAGGGCTAAACTTAAAAAAAAAATGCAGATTTGATTGTGGATTTCGGCAGATCATCTCTTCGTTAACCACATTTGCTACGCCATTTTCTTTTTAATCAAGGAATCTTTTAGAAATGAGTACGGTAATTTACAGGACCGAAGTCAAAAACTCAGATTTCATTTTAGATTTCGGCAGGATACCTATCTATTACAAATGCGTATTCCAACTAGAATCGTCGATAAATAAATCGATCTCCCAAGATCGATTCATATGTTTTGTCAAATAACGTATTTTACTTAATTTAATAAAAAATCAAAACACAGCGATCTGACCAAACTTTTATTGTAAGTAATTTTTGAAACATACGGTTTCAGTATCTAGATTTATTTGAAAAAATTGTGAGATTAGTTTTTACTATATTAAAGAAACGATATTTTTAGTGCCGAACATATTCATTAAATTTTTTTTTCATTTAATGTCTAGTGAAAACTCAACGTTAGTCCTATTTAAAAAAATTGTTAAGCTTTTTCGAAATGTTGTTTTTTTTATCACAAATGAAAAAAAAAATTGTGTTTACTTCAAAATTGGCCACTATTTTAGGAAGCGTATTATGCAATGGAGCTTATGGAGCTTTTAGCAATGCGAACCTTTTTTATTAATTTTTTGTTTTCGCTGACTACATTTCACATCTTAATTACCATTTTTAGAAAATATTTTTTACAAAACTGCATACATACTAAAATTTGTTCTAAAATGAGTAATTCAGGAGTGAACATTTTTTATGAAAATTTGCATTAAGTTTGGAATTCCAATTTTTTGTAGTATTCGTCATAATTTTGTACAGTTATTTTTTTTTTAGGCTTCTCTGAGGAGAAGTAGAGAAAGATAGGTATATGTAGGTCATTGAATTCTTTGGTCTTTTCTCTCTAAAGTTATTTTTTTCGTACCAGCCTCAAATTCAAATTTCTTTAAAATTTTATAGATTTCCATGTATGAATCGGAGGGGCTCGATCAATCGATCTTCGGTTTAAAAACGGCATCTCTAATTCAAACACATTTTTTGCTAGCTTCAGTATATGAAGAGGGGGTAACCCGACCCCAGTGGTCGGATAGGCCATGCTTTAGACGGTGTTTCCAGAAAGAGCGAATTCGTGCGACATAGCTTACAATGTATCCAAATGTATAGGCCTTTCACTATCAAAGCAATGCGGCGCGAATACAATTTGCTCTTATAGGCGCTATAGGTGGCGTGTCATCGACATTTGTATGTACGTGCAGACTCGACTTTCGACTACGCACAGTTGAATCATTCATTGTCATGACGGTGTAACGTAACACATATTTATGTATTTTCATTAAAACATCCAAACCCACTCGCGAGTCAGACATAGCGTGTATGCCGCCTATTACCAAGAATGATGAAATTTTCTGGATCGTGGCATATTACGATTTACGATATTATTTTCATGCTAAATATGAATATGTCATAAAATTAATAGTTTGACAGATGATAGCTGATAAACTAATAATTGTGCAAACTTTGTAAAGTAACTTTCAAAATTGGCATGGAAACTCCTTTACACATTTCTGATAAATTTCTCCAACGATTTCACTGAATAATCATAAGAACTGAAGCCAATGCAGCTCTGCATAGTGAAGAGCAGTAAATTAGGGAATTAAAATTTACCATCCTAATCCAAGTTTAATTCTCTATAGAAAACGTGATTCAAAAAAATTGGCAACTAATTACTTTCATCTTCTCGATTGTTAAATTCAATGACGTTTTTTCTGAAATATCAGCAGGAAATAATATTACTCATACGCCATGTATTCACGTATTTGATAAAACGTAATAGCAAAACAATAACCATTGGTTGCTCGAAAGTGATTTGTCGCGGCAGAGTACTTTTCACTGGTGTTATGTAGAGAAGTGCTTCCTTTGCTAAATGATATATCTTCTATTTTCGTACGATGAACGAGAATTTTAAATAATTAAAATTATTTCCCGACAGATATGACATTTCGTAATTTTTCCAGAAAAACTGGTCAATGAACTAATGAGACTGAAAAAGCCGCATTTTTCCACCGTTGATATAGAACAGTGTTTTCCAATCTTTTTTTATCAGCACAAAACAAACTCTATCGATCTAAAAATGTATAAATTTTAATCGAAAGGTTTAGTTAACGAAAGTTATCGTAAAACTCAAAAGTAACATTATTCAACAGTATTCTAATTGAAATAAATCGTTGTTAGTAATGAGATTTTTTAGCTTGAATCTTCTGTACAAATTCTTGAAATCTTGTAATACTTTTGCTCAATCTTGCACGCATAGCTTAACTTGCTTTCAACCGGTTCTTGGATTTGTTTTCAAATATGCGAAGAAGGTATTTTATTGTTAATTTTCCATAGGTTTTACCTTAGTTGTATTAATTAGTTATTAAATTTGAATCCTTATTTATATTTACCAGCAGTGTTAACTATGATAGAAAAGTTCATTTGGCCCGCAAGTCTTTTTTAGGGGTATTTTTTCTTGGTCGAATGAATGGCCGTCCTAAGGGGAGTATAAGAGACTCAAAATGGAGAAAATTTGCCTATGGTTACAGAAGATATGGAATAAATTAACTAACGAAGACCAGCGTGCCAAATGAACTTTTCTCTCAAAGTTAACACTGCTGGCAAATAAAAATAAGGACTAAAATTTAAAAACTAATTAATACAACTAAAGTAAAATCTTTGGAAAATTAACAATAAAATACTTTTTTCACAAAATCTATAAAGGACCCTTTTATATCTCAAAAAAAAACCGGGGTAACAGTTATTCGTCGTCACGCTGTACTATATAAAAAAACTTTTCACACAAAAGGCGCTCCAAAGAAAGAGATACAGAGTATTCTATTTTCCATCTTTTTGTTTGGAGCGCCTAAAATACAGGTCGCGAGCTAATAGGTGCCCGCGAACTACAGGTTGGTCAACATTGATATAGAACAGAGGCGGGCACTTTTTGATTTTCCAAACACATGTAATTGGGCTTCAAAATGCTGCTTACTGCGACGTCGACACATGTATACTATCATCGCTTCGTGCGCCTTACGATATTTGACGATTGACTGATGCTTCGCTGGTATTTCGGCAAAGCAAATCAAATCAGTTGCTGTTGAGAGTGTTCGGACGAAAAGTTTTCTTAGTGGTAAAGAAGCATGAAAAATTGTGGTACATTCCAAATCAATGTGGTAAATTCAAATAAATAAATTTATAAATATTTTACATGCACTTATGGTCAGCTGATTAAGTTAAGTGACATTTTTACCAATTTGGCTATTTATGTTTTTTGTTTATTTAATGTTTATCTTTTTTTCTGACGGTGCTAGGCATTTTCTTCTATATAAAAGAAATTGCCAATCATTAAAAATCAACGCGATTTCTTAGCGCATGAAATTTGAACTTTGAGCTACTAAATTCTAATGGGCTATAAAACTGCATACCTAAAACTTTTCTAGAAATTCTAAGTAAAAAGCCAAATCCAAAGAATAAGATACTTTTTTTAGAAATCATCTATCATTTTCTGATAGAGAATCATTTTCTGATAGGCATTGATAATTTTCGTGTTGATGTATATTACTTTCACCAACCATAAATTTAATTAAGAACGCGGCTTTAAATTCTTTCACCTTTTCAAAATGACTATGACACAGTTTGTAATGTCTTTTTAAACAATACATAACATTGCGACTCATAACGCGATAGCAGATCACGCATTGAGCACACCCATCCATGTTTTCTATGCAAAAAAATGTATTTCCCATTCCTCCCGAAACATTTTATGTGTGTATTATTCGGATAGTTGTGCAGTGAAGTCTCAGCAGCAACTGACTTGATTTGCTTTGCCGAAGTGCTAGCAAAGCATCAGTCAATCGTCAATTATTGTAAGACGCGCGAATACGATTATATCAAACATGTGTCGACGTCGCAGCAGCAATGTTGTGTTTTGTTGTAGAAAATGCCCTTTCATTAATGCGCGAATAAACAAATTTAAAAAAAGAAGTTTTAAGATCTGAAAGTTTTTTAGCTGACGGTGATAGAAGTAGTAGAAATGTAAAGTGTTATCTATTCCACAAATGTGGTAAAGCCCGAGCACTGGCTGTTGAGCAAAACTTCGCTGCTTCGCACACAAGCGCATGTGTGTGATAGTGTGAGTGCCCACCTCTGATATAGAAGGTTAAAAAAAGTTACTCATACGCCATGGTCACAATTTAGAAACAACGATGAGTACTTAAGTATGTATGTTAGGTAAAACCAATAAAGAGTACAACCGTTCTAATATTTAAACTGGTAAATCAAAAGCTTTTGATATAAAATTTAAACTTTTTTTTTCAAACTCCTAAGACTATCCTTTTTGAAGTTTTTGCCTTTAAGCAGCTAAATAAAAATTATGAAAATGTAGGGGCAGGATAAGTTTACTTTATTTTTAAGTATATGCGATTTTTTACAGCTTTCCTTAATTTATTTAAGGTTCTTATACCTTGTTTTAAATTTGTTGTTTAACGATTCTTACTTGAATTTAGTGTAATTATAAAAAATAATACTGATTTCCTAAAAAAGTTCATGGATATGAAAAATATAAGCAGTATATTAGTATAGGTGGGTATAAATTTTTGGGTATCAATTTTCAAGTTGTTTCTCTTCGCTTTGTTTTAAATAAAGCTGCGATAAAAGACATTACATCTCTTTATTTTACAAACAAAATTGTATGTTCGGATTCGATATGTTAGAAATATCCTGATTTTTGTCCACAGAAGTCTGATCACCGTAACTAAAAAATAATATAATAAAAATAAAATGAAATTAAAATGAATTAAAAAAAATAGAATAAAATAAAAATAAAATAAAATAAAATAAAATAAATTAAAATAAAATAAAATAAAATAAAATAAAATAAAATAAAATAAAATA
>NW_023466064.1:4993-7964 GCF_013731165.1 Rhagoletis pomonella | reverse complement strand
GCATTATTTCGTATGCACAGTTTCCATATGCACAATTTCAGGGTGCCCTTAAGGTCACACAATCAGTGCAAAAATTGAGTCTGACCTACAGCTCACTTTTTATGCATGAGGCCCGTTATGTAGTAGTTGGATTCGATTTTCCAGTATCTTCATAACGATTCGGAAGAGGTGGTCGGCTACAACCACCCAATGTAAAAGAATATGGAAAAAGAGGATAAAAGCTTGGGATTTGTTTTGAAGATTAGAAAATAGTGGTAGAATAGCGCGAGTGTGAAGAGCTTGAGATGCTGGCAGGGTTCAGTGTAGCACGAAAATTACATCAAAAGAAAATGCAGCAGTCAAATGGTTTCAAGACAAATGGTTCTTGCAGTTGTGTTGATAGAAATCTCGTAGCAAACGTCCACAGTACGCTTCGGACCTGGAGTGACCCGTTTCCTTGCGCTTTTGTTCGGTGACCAAGGTGGCGCGTTTAATTAAAAGACATGAAGATCATTGTATAGAAATAATGCTCATATCTATTCACCCGACTAAGACGATGTGAGAACAGCAATAATGCCTCTTAAAAACAACAGAGTCGCCTTAGATCGCAGTAAACCGGCTAAAAATTCCGAATCTGACAGCGAAGAGCTGGTAGGGCGCATTTGCCAGCTGTTGGACATAAATTAGACTGCCGTAAACATACCCAGAAATTGGAACATGAGGATACTTTTCCCAGATACACAAAATGGGACAACCTACTGTTTGCGCCAATTTTCGCAGGTTAAACATTCCCAAAAAAGCTTTGTATGTTTCAGCGACTTTTCAGTTGGATGACTAAAACCTTCCTTGAGACAACTGACCGGGCCTTATCTGTATATCGGCAGACCTGGAACATTTCTCCAGTGCGTTAATTTCCATTAAATACCCTTGATAGCAAACGGACATGCACCTACTTTTCTTCGATTTTAAAATTGCTAAGTTTAGAATCTTAGAGCTGTGTTGAGCGACGTTGAGTTTGGTTATTCTCAGTGTCGACTTTGTGGTGAACATGAATGTATAACTGAGCTAAAGAATCTGTACTGAATCACACTTTATTTTGGAAGTGGGACTGAGCCTTCGGTCTCTACTGATGGTCAGGTCGACAACTCAACAATATCTTACCTACATATAACTGGTGGAACTTCATTAAGAAGAGAAAATTGGCATATCATTTTCTACTGGGTATCCGAATGTAATAGGTATACGCTATCGTACCCTTTATTTATTTGTATTTATTATGTTTCCGTTTCTTTTCCCAGTTTTTCTGTTTCTCTGCTACCACAATGACTTTTTCAATATTTTCGAAATTATTTTCTAATCACAACGCCAGAGTGTTCCTTCGCCAAACTTTGCTAAAGTCAAAAAAATGTGGTCTCAAAGCCAAATTTCGGTAAAAATATACATACATATGCACGTATGTATAAAATATGAATTTGCTTCATATATACGTGCAAGAGCGAAAGAAATCAAAGGAAAAAGGACAGAATCGCATTGGGAATTTGATTGAATTATTGGGTACCGCGAACGTGCTGTTGTAACTGACACTTTGGCAGTTCGTTGCAAGAAATGCGGTGCAAGTCCTGTGCACTTGCGAAATAATTCAAATGTATTTCTTACTCAAAAGTTCCTGCTCGTCACCAATTACAGAAATATTAAATATTAAAGAAATACAATACTTCTAGCACAGTCGCTGCATATCCATAAATTTTTTATTACGTTAGCTACTCAAAAAAGTGAAAGAAAGTATATACTAAATTCGAGCCGCGCTTAATAATGTGTTTATTTCATACTATAACAGTAAATATTTCCTTTGAATATAAATGATCAATTGTTTTCCAAAATTTAATTATGAATTATTTTTCATTGGAAGTGCAAAATGTTTTAAGGCACTGACCATATTTTGTGGTGACTTTTAATATAAACAATTTTCCTCAAATAAAAATTTGGGAATGCGCGCTCATCCACAGCCACAACCACATATACTTCCACAAACATATTTATTCAAACATACTTACAACAAGTAAGAAAGTCTAAGTTCGGGCGGAGCCGAACATTAAATACCCGGCGCAAGTATTAAATATGTTTTTTCACCTTTCCGAAACCTTCCGCTAGATGGTAAGCCGGGGTGTATCAATTTTGAGTAAATTAGCGTCCTTCAATTTCGAAATATTGAAGTTTCAAGCATTTCTGAAATTTACCGTTATATGAGAAGCGGCCGTTATTTTAGTCCGATTTCAATAATTTTCAACGTTTTGCTTATATGTGGCAAGCACAATAACCACACCGAGTTTGGTACAAATTGGTAGAACGGTTACCGATATACATATATGTGATCATAAGTGGGCGGTGCCATGCCCATTTTCCAAAATTTTACCATAAACGTATTTCTTGGTAAAGAATTGTTGCAAGTATCAATTTTGAATAAATTAGCTTCAATATTTACTGATTTATCGAAGATTTTGTATTTCTCTAAATTACCGTTATATGGTATGTGGGCGTGGTTATTGTCCGATTTTAAAAAGTTTCGGCGATTTTTTATGCTGTACCAGGGCCAACAACTGTGCCAAGTTTGGAAGAAATTGGTGCAGCGGTTACCAAGATATACACATGTAACCATAAGTGGGCGTGGCTACGCCCATTTTCCAAAAATTTATAATATTCTTATTTTTCGTCGAAAAATTATTGTAAATATCAATTTTGAGCGAATAATCTCCAGTAGTTACTAAAATATCGCAGTTTTCGTATTTCTGAAAATTACCGTTGTATGGGAAGTAGGCGTGGTTATTGAGCGATTTGAAAAATTTTCGGCCGTTTAGTATGTTGTGCGAAGGCCAACAACTGTGCCAAGTTTGGAAGAAGTTGGTGCAGCGGTTACCAAGATATACACATATAACCATAAGTGGGCGTGGCTACGCCCATTTTCCAAAAATTTATAATATTCTTATTTTTCGTC
>NW_023466064.1:0-4983 GCF_013731165.1 Rhagoletis pomonella | reverse complement strand
TGGCTACGCCCATTTTCCAAAAATTTATAATATTCTTATTTTTCGTCTAAAACTTATTATAAATATCAATTTTGAGTGAATTATCTTTAGTAGTTACTAAAATATCGCAGTTTTCGTATTTCTGGAAATTACCGTTATATGGGAAGTGGGCGTGGTTAAAGTCCGATTTCGCCCATTTTCAATACCAACCTACCTTGGATTAAGGGAAACCTACATACCAAATTTTGTTAAGATATCTCAATTTTTGCTCGAGTTATCGTGTACACGGACAGACGGACAGACGGACAGACGGACGGACAGACAGACATGGCTTAATCGATTTCTTTTTTCATCCTGATCATTTATGTATACATTTGTCTATATCTATCTCGATTCGTTTTGGCTGTTACAAACAACCGTTATGTGAACAAAATTAATATACCCTTGTGCACAAGTGCGCTCGGGTAAAAAAATTCGAGTTGGTAGCAATACATCACAGAGGTAAGCGATATTTCTTTCCTGCTGCGTTCGCTCGTATGGAATATCGATTGCAATACATAACAACAAAAACATAGGTAATACATATACGGGTCAGTCCATGTCAAATTGGCCAATGGTTGGAATCGACCATTTTTTTATTCTGCTGTGTGTGATATCGGCATGTAAATCGGTAACACAATTCAATGGTTTTCGCTGCCTACATAAAAGAGTTATATCGCAAAAATTTATACAACACCGATCTTGACGATTTTCTCAGTAGACTTTGTATGATTATTTATAAAATAGCTCACGAAATTTCTGGGTTTAGCTGTCCAAATGAAGGAGTTTGAAAGTAAAACCCCATATCTGAACAATCAGTTGTATGGTGACAATAGGTTATAGTGGCCCTATCTATGTCATTTTTACTGTAAACTTTATTTTGATAATGGGCGAAAATAGTGCGAAATTTCATGTTCCTAGCTCTATAAACATAGAACTCCTATAACGAATAATCTCATATCTGAACAATCAGTTGTATGGTAAGTTGTATGGGAGCTATATTTTAAAGTGATTACATTCCCCCCGGTTCTGAGAAATGATTAATACATTGTAAGAATACACGGATATCTCGAAAACTGAGAGGCTAGATTGTATACAAACAGTCGGACAGACGGACATGGCTAAAACGGGTCAGCTCGACGTTCTGATCATATAAGTATACATTTTCATACATTGTCTTGCATAAAAATGGTTGTGGTCTCGTTTTTAAGATGATATGTATTTAGGCCAAACAAAATTCGAAATATAAAAAGTATCTAGAATTTCGAAATTAAATAATCGTTAAACAAAAACTTATAAACATTTGTGGCTAATTTTTTTCCTCAAAACATCCTGAAATTTTCAAAGTAATTTTTTATACCCGAGCGCACTTGTGCATAAGGGTATTATAATTTTGTTCACATAACGGTTGTTTGTAACAGGCAAAACGGATCGAGATAGATATAGACAAATGTATACATAAATGATCAGAATGAAAAGAGAAATCGATTAAGCCGTCTCTGCACACGATAACTCGAGTAAACATCGAGATATCTTAACGGGATTTTGTATGTGTACTTCTTTCGGGCGTGGGACGGATGGTATTGAAAAAGGGCAAAATCGGCCAATAACCACGCCTAACTCCCATATAACGGTAATTTTCAGAAATATGAAAACTGATATTTACAATAATTATAAGCATATTAAAAATGTTTGGTAAATGGGCGTAGCCACGCCCACTTATGGTTACATGTGTATATATTGTTAACCGCTGCACCAATTTCTTTCAAACTTGAAACAGTTGTTAGCCCTACTAGAGTATACCAAATGGCCGAAAATTTTTAAAATCGGACAATAACCACGCTCACATCCCATATAACGGTAATTTAGAGAAATACAAAATCTTCGATAAATCAGTAAATATTAAAGCTAATTTATTCAAGATTGATGCTTGTAACAACTCTTTACCAAGAAATACGTTTATGATAAAATTTTGGAAAATGCGCGTGGCACCGCCCACTTATGATCACATATATGTATATCGGTAACCGTCCACGAATTTGTACCAAACTCGGTATTTTTATTGTGCTTGCCACATAAAAGCAAAACGTTGAAAATTATTGAAATCTGACTAAAATTGAGGCCGTCTTTCATACAACGGTAAATTTCAGAAATGCTTGAAACTTCAATATTTCGAAATTTAAGGACGCTAATTTACTCGAAATTTATACACCCCGGTTTACCATGTAGCCGTAGCTTTCGGAAAGGTGAAAATCCCATATTTAATACTTGCGCCGGGTATTTAATGTTCGGCTACGCCCGAACTTAGACTTTCTTGCTTGTTTAAATATGAATTTTTGACAAATGAAAAAAAATTATGCAAACTCTAAATAAAGGTATGCTTAAGAACTTTATTTTTAGTTTCGAATTTGCAATAACATTTTATTTTTCAAAGTTCAAAAATTCTTATCTTAAAAACACTTTTTTGAAAATTTCAAAATCTTTTAAGATCAGTGAAGGTATTGTATTCAAAAATGTTGCCTAAACTTTGTATGAGTTTTGCTTTTACGATTTTTTAAATTTCAAAATTCTGTACCTAACTGCCTTTTCGAACTTTTTCAATATATTTTTTAATACATATATCCTAAACATCCTCCTGCCCAACCCCAGAAATTGTAAAATTTTAAACTTTCGAATTTTTTTTTATATTTTTTGCCTTTCGCAGTATATGATAAAATAAAAGTTCTGACCAAAATTCATTCTAATCAAAAATAAGCGACTCCAACCATTGGCCGATTTGACATGGATTGACCCATATAAAATGCTAACACCCACAGAAACATACATATGAACAGTGGTGGTCAAAACATATGGAACTACATCTATTGGTGATTTCATTTCTTCCAAAAAATCTTGCCCTTCCCGGTGCAAAATGTGTTGGATGTTATACTCAACCCTGTAAAAGCGCATGTTTTTGCCTCCTTGTCCTTGTCAAGCTCGCGCATTTCATAATATTGTCATTTTAAATAACCATCTGATTTTCAAGGCTACCATCTGACAAAGCTTCGCAGGGCAGAAAATGTGCCTTTTTTGCCTTACAAGAGTGTGACATTTTAAGAAACGAACACACAATTTGTCTTTAATTTAGAATCGAACAAGAAAAGAGAAAGTGGCAGTCAAAAGGTGGCACTTTTTGGTAGAAACGAAATCACCATAGGTTTCCAAAATTCAATGGCTTACTTGAGAAAGACTGTAGAACCAGTCTTTTTTAAAGAAGCTATATAAGAAGAAGAAAGAATGTATTGTGTTTGGAAATGTTTTGCTTAGTAGACCACTCAAAATTCATGAGACCCAGCCATTAAATGCTTAATATACGCACACGATCTTAAAAAAATACTCAACTCAAAATTTAGCATTTTTGAAATTATGCACTCAAAATGTACACAGAACTTTTATTCACCTCTCAGCAAAAGCTGGAGCAATTTTTTGTTATAATATATTTTGAGTTATGTCACCTTTGAAGATCTTGTGCGATATAGATGTAATATCAAGGGTTTGAAGGGTGGGTCTCTTGAGGCATAAAGAGGTAAGGTTTGCTCTGAAAAATCTATGCAACTAACTATAAGCTAGTTTTTTTGTATTTGGAAAATATTACCGGTAGTTAGTTAGTTAGTTACAGTTGATTAGCGTACAGAGCTAACGAAAAAATGGTGCGGTTTTTCGAAGTCAAACTGGGCATTTAAAATGCCAGTCGCACATCATAGGGTTAACTTTTTGGATAAAAATGAAGTAGTCGAGGAAAAAATTTAAAAATTTTGCCGCATTTACTCGTACACACTCTTACAGCACTAAGCTGTTGAACTTAGCCAAATGAAACACTGTTTTTTCGTTAAAAACAGTTATTGGCCAGCCTTTGTAGAATGTTCGTTTTAGTTGTAATGTTTTAGCCACCACTGTATGTATGCATGCAATTGTATGGCAATTTTAGTGGCTTTCTGCAATGCTATGTATCTACCTGTTGGTTAAAAGCTTATCAGAAATGTTTGTTGCTGTTATTAAATTGAATTCATATTCAGGCGCATATGGTGACTACCTGTCTATTTATATCTGAAATCCTTTTAGAGCGAACGCAGCCACACACACACACACAAACACATCGAAACAAAATGCACTTGGAAGCACTTAATTTACCGCAGTTCAGTGGCCAAGAAGGTGAAGAGGCAAACGGTGATGGGAAAGCGCCTCTGACTGTATTTTTAACTTGCCAGTGAGTGCCTGCGTTTGCGTGCGTTTGGCAGACTCTGATAACACAAGGATAATACGCATGGGACTGTCCCATCGGTATCGGAGTTAATTTAATTCGTTTTGCCGCTGAATTATGAGTGAAATGTACTTAATTCAATCAATTACAATTTTTAGTGCAAATATTGGTTAAAGCGGGGTTGCCCCCCTTGTGCCACCATGATAGAGCATGGCTTTCGCATGCACAAAAACTAAATTTTTTTTAGTAGGGTTACCACCTATTTTAAAATTATTATTTCATCCTTACGCAGTATAAAGCAAAGTCAAGTTTTTTTTTGCCACGCTAATCTCGGAAATTACTGAATAATATATCCTTAGTAATGTAATTAATGTATTATGTTTTGAGTAGGGTTGCCAACCCATTAAAAATTGTAAGATCTTCATCGTTCGTTGGACTTAAAAATTAGGTACCAAGTGAAAGACTGTGGTCTCCCGATGTGCCATAAGCTCTTTTTTTTGAGTGGGGTTGCCATCTATTTAAAATTACTGCCTTACATATAACAAGTATTTATTTTAATTACATCAGATTTGCACAGTTTATGCAATTGAAAAAATTAGGTCTGAAAGGAAAGGGCTTAGCCTTTAGATGTGCAATAAGGTTACATTTTTTCGAAGAGGGTTGGGACCTGTGCGAAACGGCACCCTGAAATTGTGCATATGGAAACTGTGCATACGAAATAATGC
>NW_023466063.1:0-7964 GCF_013731165.1 Rhagoletis pomonella | reverse complement strand
ACAACCAGTCTCCTAGTATCAGACTCGATTACCGGCGGACGGGGTTGAGTAACTGAGTTACTAATTGAGGGTAGAGTAAGCGTTGGAAGATTAGATGGCGGTGCCACAACTTCAATGGGGGACGGGGAAGATACTGCAGGGTCGTTATTATTAGAAGCAGACTTTGATATATGTTCTTTTGAGGAAGATAACTCCGTTGTCTGTGGACATGGAGAAGAAAGATTAATTAAGTTATTTGGAAGATTGTTCTGACGTGGAACGGTCCTTTCATTAGACGGACTATGAAGACGCTTACGTTTTGACACATGAATGTCCTTCATAGATTGTACGGTATCTAAGCATTTAAAAGATTTAAATACATTTTCATAATGTTTAAATTTTTCGGTCAGTACCGACAACTCTCTCCCTACCTCAGAAAACCCATTTCTGGTTTGCCTAAACAACTTAAAGAGATCAACTTCGGTTGACCTGCACCTTAAGCAAGACCAGCGAAGACCTTTGCCATCATTAATAGCGTCCAGAATTCTTCCTGTCAAACCAGCACATTTTAGATGGCAATTACCATCACAGAGCCAGCACGATAAGTAGCGTTCAGATCCGCTTTTAATTTGGCAGTTATCAAGATCACACGTCATATTGAAAGATTTAATAACACTTATGTTAATAAAACGACAAGCAAAATAAGTTTAACACAACACACACAGCAATTTAGGAGCTGATGTATTTAGCTTAAAATTTATGTAGCGAACAGTTTGAGTATCACTGTATTGTGACACTTAATAAACGCAGCGCAAACAGCTGTGACAAGAAATACTAAACGAAGTAAACAAAAAGAGAAAAAAGAAATGTGCAAAAATAGAAACGATCTCAGTTAACTACAAAGGAATAACAACAACAATGATAACAACAAATGACTCGGCAAGATTAGATGTATGCTTTTACTCAAAATTAGCACAATAAACTTTGCAAAATACAAAGACCAATCAAGGCACAATATAAGTAGAACTTCACAGCTTGATGTTTGCGGAAAAGTAACTGAAGATGACGGCAAAAAAAATAAAAAATTATAAGAGCAATGACGTAGGAATGGTAAATTGTGTGGGAGCAGAACTCATAAGTGCACTCCAAGCGCTCATAGTTTTTTTTCTGGAGATTAAACGACATGCTCTCCTATCGAAATCAGTGCAGTTGAGAAGATAGTGCCAAGATGATTCCACCCCGTCATCCCAAAAATAGCTAAGGAAATAGAGATGGGACACGGTCTTAAGCCGCACCGCATGCATGACTTCCAATTATATAGTGCCCTGTGGGGACACATACCTGTTGGTGTCGAACCGATTACAAAACCAAGAATCGAAATAAATTCAGTCAAAATTTAGTTATCGAAAGTTGTCAAGTTATTGAAATTTTTTGAATCATTGAAGTTTATAGTTGTCGAAATTTATCGAATCATCGAAATTTACGCTTATCGAAATTTATCGAACCGTCGAAGTTTATGGTTATCGAAATTAGGGAGTTTTCCGTGTTTACTAAATTATCGCAATACATCGAGTTGTTCAAATTCATCAATGATTATTAAGTTGTCGAAATTTATAGACACAAAAAAATAGTTTTCGAAATTTTAGCATAGTTATCGAGCTATAAAATATTATGAGATTATCGAAATTTTTCAAGTTAATGAAATTTATCAAGTTATCGATATTTATCAAATTTCATGATTTATATATTTAATTTATGTAATTTATCGAGTTTTCATAATGCATCGAGTTCTTTCAACTTATCGATTTATCGATATTTATTGATTTACTTTAATTTTCAAAATATATCGAACTAACGATATCTCAAGGTTGTATAAGTTTATCGAGTTATCGAAATTTGTCCATAGCATTCGAAAATTATGAAGCTATCAAAATTAGCCGAATTATCGAAATGTTTAGAGGTAACCAAAGACTATGGAGTTATCGATTTATATCGAGATATATTTTCATTTTTGAGGTATGGAAATACCGAGCCCTCAAAAAGCACGGTTGTCGATATTTATTGAAATTAGTCGAGTTGTCGAATTTTCTTGATTTATCGGATTTAAGTGTTTTGAAATTAATTTAGTTATCAATATATAGCAAATTTTCGAATTTTTTCAGCAAACTGGCATATATCGTGTCAATTCCAAGTCTTGCCAAAGTCCTCCATAGGCCCTCAAAGATATGGACAACTTTAGTCGCGGTTTAGTTCCAACGCAGGAGATTTCCCGGTAAGTAATTTGGTACCTTATAAGTTAGAGGACGCGCTAAGTTAGAAACCTTTCTAAGGCTCTTAAAAACTAGAATACGGTTGAATTTTGACAGTAACTAGTAACCATCTGTTGTAAAAATCGACTGAATAACAAATGCTGTTACAGCACGAGTCAGAGCAGAAAACCATTTAAAAACTCGTATTCTCGCACTGATGCGGTTTAGATACTTTCGGTTTCGATCAGCTTCCACTATGTGGGTTATGCGCGATTTTGTATGAAATAACTGAAAAACTGCACCGCAGTAGCGGGAGATATTCACAATATTTACGCTTGGCACAGACTTCAGTGTCCACTCTGCGTTTGCTCTAAGAAGGTAGAAGGACTTCTTGAGTTGGCTAGAGTAATTAACTCTAGGGTGATCCAACCTGAAAATCCGTCCACCGTACAGTCCTCATCTGTAGTAACCAAACTCGTATTACAGAACTCAACGACAAAAGGCAAGCACTTGATTATTGTCCTGTCAGCCGGTCTGCGTAAGTTTTTCGGATGCCATGGCGTATGAAATACACCAAGTCGCTATAACTTTTCTTTTATTAATTTAGTTTCACGCTTCCAAGCGAGAAAAGCATCGCCTACTCAAGTGTGTAATTGGTTTTAGGACTCGCCAAGCATGGGAATTTGTATGACCCTACAATCCCCTCAAATCAAGCTTTTCTCCATCTTTATGACAACTTTAATCGCTCACCTGATTCTTGCTTATACTTATTATTTCTTGGCCAATCTTCCAGTGACCTAAGACATATTCTCCATAAAGTACACTAAAAAGTGTACTAAATTTATGCAATCGTTTAAGTTAGGATAACAAGAGAACATAAAAAATAGTTTTATACTAAGAAAAAGTTGTGTACTACTGCTTTAGATTTCATCGGTTTTGAGCTCAAAAAAAAAAAAAAAAAAAAAAACATCGACCTTAAATCTTCTTCGCTCCAAGAATTGCAGTGTATATTGTTACTTTATAAAATTCAAACGAATTTCTGCACATGCTTATGCATCCACAATATGTGCATATTTATGTATATGAATCAATGTCAAAGCTTTAGAAAGTCACTCAGCATTATTTGCAATACTTTCAGTTTTATGTAATTCAATTCATTCAGTTTGCAAACAACTCCATTCTTTCAACTTTGGTATGAAACTTCTCTACAGAAGCTTTAGCTTAGCTCGGTACATACATACAAATATGTAAGCACTCTTAAATCAATGGAGCCAAGTAGTTATGTATAATAGCGCAGCAATGCGTGCGTATGTTTGTGACAGCAGCATTTTTTTGTTTGCATCTCGCAACAAAAGTCAAAACTTTTGCTATTACAAGTTGTTCATTCTAAATTGACTTACTTACATAATTCAGCTACAATTTTAATACCAAAAACTTGCAGTTAAATTGGCAGTTATTTACTTGCACGTAATAAAAGGGTTGCCAGTTTGTGAAATATTGTATGCATGCCGTTAGTTCTAGTAAAAAGTTCGAGTAAAAAGTTGTAAGAGTGAAATATATTTAAATAAAAAAATGTGCTGTTTATTTGTTTTTTACAGTTCATTCAATTAGTTGATGTAATTGAAATTAGCAAACTTTCTGCGGCGATTTGAATCCACGCGAATCAAAAGCAAACTAAGCTCAGCTAAAATTTGTAGTTGGAAACTCTCACGGAATTTGTGGCAACATTTGATAAAGGCTGCTTGTTGCAAAGCAACCGTTTCGTGGAAACTTTCCCCACTGATGCTGCAATAGAAAAGCTTTCGTATGCATTTTGGCTTATTTATTTGCTTGTTTACTTGTTTCTTTTTTTTTTGTTATTTTGTTTTTGTATGCAAATGTTCTCAATTATTTAGTTTTCTAATTTGCTATTTTAGCGGAGTTTGCAGGAATTGTTTTCATGTTTGCGCGATTTAATTTAATTCGTTTGTGTCTGTTGCTAGAATTTGCTTAATTAGCGTTTCCCTAATTAGTTTTGGAAATTGTGGCAATATAGGGAAAGTTGATTACAAATAATATATGATCTGGTTTTATAGAGATTTTGAAAACAAATGAGACATACAAAAGTAAAGTTTTACAAAGAAAAGTACAGTATTCTTAGACTGAAAAGGAAGTAGGAATCGTAGAGCGAACTCAGCTCACACAAAATGGAGGAACCAGTGATTGTGTATGAGTAAACTTAAAAAATTGATAAGTAATCAAAGTGTTGACAGTCGTAAGCCTGTCTGTTGCTACATATGTATATCCCTTATAGACTCGAAAACTACTAAAAAACTACTAAACTACATATACTTAGTTGTACTGATTTCTATTCTACAATGGATAAAAAAAATACGGTAGATGGCGCTGGAGTCGAGAAATTTCTAAAAACCATATATACCGTCCGATTTGATTTATATTCAGGACGTGTATTATGCTTTTCTCGGACTGAGTAGGCCATTCAGCAGTAAAGTCCTCTCCCGACGTACGAAAACCACAGCCTAAAAGCCACTCATCCATCATACCCGTGCTCGTACTATATCGCGCAGAAGCATGGACAATGACAACATCCGATGACTCGGCTCTTGGAGTATTCGAAAGAAATATTTTGCATAACATTAACGGAGGTTTACGCGTTGGCGACGTGGCGAATACAGCAGACGAAGTAACGGTGAGCTGTGTGAGCTTTACAGCGATATAGACATAGTACATCAAATTAAAATCCAGCTTCTCCACTGGTTAGGTCATGTCGTTCGAATGAAACGAAACGCTCCAGCTCTGAAAGTATTCAACTCGGAACCCGCTGATGCTGGCAGAGGAAGAGGGACGCCTCCAGTTGAATTGAAGAGACCAGGTGGAGAAGAATTTGGCTTAATTTCCAATTGGCGTCAGTTGGCACAGAAGAGAAACTACTGGCGTGCTTTGTTAAACTCGGCCAAAATTTCTGAGGCGGGAAACGTCAAATAATAAGAAGAAGTAGAATGGTCATGTATGCCAACCAGTGCAATTGCAAGCAAAGGATGCGCAATGAGAAACAACACTTCAAGATACTTCGCTTTGTGGTCCTCTCCATCAAGTTCGGTAACAATTTTGGTAGCTTGCTTCCCAGCAAAGCTGAAAGAAATTCAGGGACAATATGTATGTCTGAAGACATAGTGCACGGTCATACGACAATTTTCCGAGGCAAAAAATAACACTGTACGACATTTTCAGTTTTTTTTTTTTGCGGGAAATTGATAAAACCAAGTCGTTCTAAAAGTCTGGATTGCTTATAAAAAAAAGGAATTTCTCAGTTTTTCCTGGTTGGCGATTTTAAGCGTTTTTTTTGTAAATATAAGTTTGATGGAGGCAGAGCGAGCAGGATTTAAAACAATTACAATTGATTTAAGTGCAAATACTTATTTATACATTGAAAAGGCCTCTGTGGAGGTTTCGGGCTCCGAGGAATCTGAATTTGCAGCTTATTTTTTAACCGAAAACGGACGCTGAGGTGCATCAAAATGCAAAAATCATGGTATAAACATGGGAAAAAGTGCAAAAAATTTTTCTCAACAATGTTGCTAAGCAATGTTTCTTTATTGCCTATTGCACTAAGGCGCACCAAAGCGTAACCCGCGCCCATTTATAATAAAACTAAATTACAAATTCAGATTACTCGGACCTCAAAATACCCCAAATGCTTTTTTATAGATATACTTTTTCATTTAAATAAATTTCAATTGTTTTAATGCTGCTTTGCAGTAACCAATTCATGTACATAATGGATATCCAGTAACGTACAAATCTACTAATATTTACAGCCCGATTCTGTAAAAACTGACAGCGTTGCTTGTCAGTGCTGCCATGTCAGAGACGTTGTCAGTTGAAAGCTCCCCTGCTATTCTAGTTCGATGACTGAAAAGCTGAAAGCTCTTTAAACTCACCACGCAATGAAAGGCAAAACAGCTGACTGGTGAGTTAAGTCAAACAGATGGCAACTGAGAAGAAGTAAGTTTGTTTACATATTTTATGTAAAAAAAATACTTAAAATGTGTTATTATTTTGATAGCGTGATAAGAACTTCTTTATTTTCTTTTCTTTTGACATAATATGTGTGCTACATATAAATGTATGTAGGTGCGTAAAGTTTGAACGGAGTTCCAAGCAGGCAAAAACAATCCACAGGAGCCGCGGCATATGCAATTGCTTTGGAAGGAGCTAGCACAAGGGCTGAATTCCTTAAATGATCCAATACGAACGGCAATCAAATGGAAAGAGGTTATATATACATACACACTGCCGGAACAAACTATTGGCACAGCAAATTTTTCACAATATATGCAACAATTTTCATTCTAATATTTTTCTGCTAATTTCGTATAAAAGTATTTTTCGTACTACAACAAAAAACCTAAAAATATAATTCCTAAACTTTGTGCAAAACTCACGAAAATGCAGCAAATTTTCATGAAAACTTTCAACTTTTTAATCAGATTTTTTAGAATTTTTTTGAGTATGCAGATTTGTAGCGCAATTTTATTATAATAAAGTGCAAGTTTTAAGTGGCTAGGAATTACCGTTGATTTTTGGCAATTTGTTTTCACACAGTCTCTTCCATACAAATTTTTTTTTACTTTGTATGGAAAAAATGCAAAACACCTTCCACAAAAAAAAATTCTCAAAAATCAACACGATTTTTGACTAACTCCGAACTTGCATTTTCTTTACTAGAATTTAATGGGCTGCAGAATTGCATACTCAAAAATTAAAAAAAAAATCTGATTAAAAAGTTGAAAATTTTGATGAAACTTTGCTGAATTTTCGCCAGTTTTGCACAAAGTTTAGGAATTTTATTTGTATGTTATTTGTTGTTAAATAAACGATTTTTTTATACAAAATTGGCGGAAAAACATTGGAATAAAAATTGTTGCATTTTGGAGATACCCAGCCCTAGTGTATCACTCCATTTTTCCATTTTATCAATTTTTTCTTTTTTTCCTGGGCTTTCATAGCCAATGCATAAATTAAAATTTCTTCCTCCATAATTTCACAAATGAACACAATAAACCGCTGTCAGCACCTTTTCTAGAACTGACAAGACTGTCAGCAAAACAAGCTTTTGTTAGAGCGCTAGAATAGCGAACAATGACTAGCTGTCATGAAAGTGACTGTGGTGAACTTGTCAGTGATGCGGAATCGGGCTGTTAGACTTTTATTTAGTTACGGCTTTTTGTATTTCAGCGACGATGTGAGTTAAGTCCTTTGCATACTAACATACTAACGATATATTACATGCCAAGTTCGACTCCTCAATAGATATAAAATTCACCTTTAACTTATGCTATAAACACCGTCCTAACGGCGCAAATTGGTAGATTTTGGAAAAGGCGGCGTGGCACCGCCATACAAACTGCAATTCTTATATCGCTTTTCTCTGGAACCGCTTATGTTGACGTCCTGAAATTTGACACAGCAACATATCGTCCCCTCAATATAACAATAGCGTATAATTTTTTTTGAGTTTTGAGAAAATCGAGTTTAAAGCTTTTGTCAAATCAGATGTCTATTAAAACCTCAATATCCCGGTAAATAAAAATTCTTCATAGTGGATTTTTCGATGAATACATTATACCGTTTCTTGTCTTTAAATTTACCAAGTTTTTTTATTCTACGCATCCTTTAAGACCATAATTATGTTATTCAAAGCGCAAGTCCTCCATATAGGCCATTTTATTTTTT
>NW_023466062.1:0-7965 GCF_013731165.1 Rhagoletis pomonella | reverse complement strand
CCAAGTACTAAGCTAAACTCCCCTCCACTTAACCCATTCCAACTAATGTTATTTTAGCTCATTCAACTTACATAAACTATCCTTAATTTTATCGGTTGAATTTCAACCGCTGGGCGAACACTAGTTAAAATTAAAGTGCTTGGAATTGGGATGAAAAGTTTGTGAAATTTTTATAATTTTTGTACAAAGTTTTAGATTTATATGGTATCTGTTAGCTATACTTTTATATGAAAATAATCAACCTTAAAAAAGCGAAGAAAAGTAGTTGAAATTGGTAAATATGTTGATGTGCTATCGTTTGTCGCTGGGTGTAGTTGTGACTACATATCGTCTCCAGACACGAATAAAGGCGCGAGCTCAAAAGTTGACCACGAAAAAGATGCAATAAAAAACTTCAGCGAAGAAAGACTCTTAGCATAGCTGCCGGCGAAGAAAGCCGCGTAAACTCTTTTTCGCGGTCAACTATGTTTGCGGGTGTAATAGTATGTAAATTTCGCTGAAGCGTCAGCCCTTGGCTAGGTATAAATCTATGTTTACGCGTCTTTCTTCGCCGAAGTTTTTCTTAGCATCTTTTTTCGCAAAATTTGTTCTAATGGTCTTTTTTCGCCGTCAAAACACTAGCGCCAATTTATTCGTGTCTAGTAACGGATATGTATGTACGTACATACGTAAGTTTGGACTATGACCAATGTATGTTGGAAATTAAAAGAAGAAATTCTGAGTATTTAAGACCAATGAAGCTGTTTGACGAATTAAGAGTGACTACAAAGGAGCGATATGCAGCTGCGCTTGCGCATAACAAAATTGTTCCCATTTAAAACTATCGCCTGAGTTACCAATAAGTGAAAAAATTGGGATCGTATTATTTGATTTCTTGCTTTTTCGCTTGAAAAAATCCCCTTCCATCGATTTCGAAAGTTTCGGATATAAATATTCTTAGTTATGATCCGAAAAAGAATAGGTAATTTATATTTTCGAAGTTATTCTACGTTAAGATACAAATAAAGATGAAGATGAAAGAAAACTTCAATACTTAATGTAAGGATACAGGTGAAGGTGAATATGTAGCTGTAGAAAAAAAAATAAAAATATAGATAAAGAACAGATAGAGACAGAGACAAAATAGACATATTTGTAGAAATGGAGATAGGGATAAAGATAAGGATAAAACTATAGATTTTGTTATTTTATGTTACACCTCATTCCCATTCATCTCGACTCAACTCTACTTACTTCATGTCAACTCACCTCACCTCAAGTCACGTAAATTCCCCGCAAGTCACCCGAATTCACCTCACCTCAACTGACCCAGCTCTTCTAAGATCAGCTCTCTTTTGCTCATTTTAACTCACCTCGACGCATCTAATTGCATCCCATATCACCTAAACTAACTTCACTTCACCTAGACTCGCCTCAAGTTAACTCACTTCACTTAATTTCAACTCACCTCGACGAATCTAATTGCATCCCATATCACCTAAACTAACTTCACTTCACCTAGACTCGCCTCACGTTAACTCACTTCACTAAATTTCAACTCACCTCACTTTACTTCAACTCAACTCAACTCACTTCATTTCACTTCACTTCACCTCAACTCAACTCACACCACCTTGCCTCAACTCACCTTAACTCACTTCTTTTCCACTCACAACATCTGTTGAATTGATCAGCTAATCAAATTAAAATTAAAATAGATTTTTGCATTTTCGATTTGATCAATTTAAAAAACTCTTTATAATGTGTTAGGTTGAGTATATGGACGGTTCTCTGCAATAACAGATCAACTCAAAATTTCATGTTTTTGAGTTACATATATAGCGAATTAAATGTATGAATAACTATATTTCTCTGTTAGTTTTGTCATTTGTCACAAGGTAGTTTTTTCAAGAGTTCGAAAATAGAAAGTACAACAAAATCAAGAATTACTATCTACCACTTAATTCTGTCCTATAACAGGAGATATAGGTATGCACATTAGGGCGGAGTAATTTAGTTTTGAAAAAAGTGTATAGAAAATTCATATTCTACAGTCGATTCAAGGCAAAAAAGGTGAACAAACTATATACCAGAAATGACGTTTGAACCTCCCAATATACAATAAAGTTGCAATATTTATACTGCGTTTTTTTTTTAAATTGGGAGGGTCAAACGTAATTTTTGGTATATAATTTGTTCGCCATTTTTGCTGAGAATTAATCGTAGAATTTGAATTTTTAATACACCTTCTTCGAAAATATTGCTTCGAACAAATTACTGCGCCCAAATTTTCACAGAATATATTTGCATATCAAATACTTATAGTAATTATACATACATACATATATACATACATATGTATGATTGCGCCTAACCGGCATTAATGCAGTAAAGTAGTAATCTTAAGCGCTCCGCTTGACGCAAATCTAAAATCACCACCAAATCAAAATTACAAACATCAAAGCCAGCCAACCTTGTCCAAGAAGTAACGAAGAAATTTGAATAAAATTCAAATTGCAATGTAATCGTAACAGTATGAGAAGGGAAGAATGTCAATGGCATTTCTGCCCCGTGGTGCTGTACAGTGATAACGACTAACTACTTAGTGCCAATGGCAACAAAGTTCCTGTTGAGAAGCTTTCACTCCTAAAGGAACTGTATGTATGGGTGCAAGTGTGAGGGGCAGCCCAGTCGGAATTGATTGTACTTTAAATTTATCATTAAATCGTGGGTTAGGTCAATGTGGCAGTCAGTTCAAATAACCAACTCACTTACACCATGCAGAGGACCATTGTAATACCACTGTGAAACACGAAAACCTCAGTGACTATTCTCTATAGAACCATTTTGAAGCTCTTATGAAGCGGATAAATCCGTAAGAGAGCCTACCTAAAGAGCCCGCTCTGCTCTTAGCTAAAGCTGGGCAGCTACAGAAGAATTGTTAACATTTTTCTTCTGCAACTTCTGCAACATTTATGGGAGCATTTTCCTGGTCTCGCAGCGTGCCTACCAAACGGCCAATGACCGGTTACACAAGCCATGCCCATCATTAAATCCTTAAATGCGCTATTTTCGCAACCGCATTCTGCATGGCCCGGCTGGGATATTTCGACTGGCAAAGCCATTTGAAAATGTATGTATGTATGTGAGTGAAGAGTAGACGATTTGCTCTGGGTGCTGATAGCGCCAGCATTAGCATGCATTTGAGTGTTGTGCACGTTAATTACAAGAGGATTTTCTAAGAATGAAATTATTATTATCGCTTAGTTTTGTTCTCTGATGAGTTTGTGTAAGAAGTGGATTTGCAGAAATTTTCCACTAAATGTTACCATGGTAGTAATAAAAGGATTTAACAACATGAATAGGTTGTTGGCAGATATGAACTTGAAATGCAGATTTGCTGGATTGGGGTTGGTTATAATATGCGAAGAGTTGGAATAAATAAGTTTTAATATATTTAATTAGTATATTTTTGGTTTAATCTTTTAGATACACTCAAAATATGGTGTTGGTTTAGTGAGCATTTTTTAATTTTTATCTTTTTGGATGTAGTCACATTTAATTATATAATAGGCTTTCAAAATCCTCCCAGGTTTTTTCAAAACCAAAAATATCTTGAGAAGTGCACTTGTAACTCAAAGTAAACTGTAAAAGGTGATGTATTCATTCATGCTTTTCAAGAGATATTTGAGAAACTTGGCTGCCGAGTGGTTACCAATGCTGATGACGTAGCAATGCCAGTGATAGGGTAGCCGGCAGTCACACAGTATGAAATTACGCCCGGGATAGCCGAACTTTGTAGAAAACGGGGTCACTGTCTACGATTTAGGCGTAATATAAGGCGGAACTTGCTATTTTCCAAAGGAGACATAAAATGCCGACATTCTAAGCTCTCTCTAAATGGGTGGCTTTTCACTTATGCTCGCCGACAGTATAAAGTCTCTGGGCCTAACCTTTGACAGCAAGCTTCAATGAAGGCTAGGCATTAAGGAGAGAATATAGAAGGCTCTGGTAGCCATATATTTTTTCAGGGGGACCATTGGCAAGCGGTATCTCGCCGAAGGTGATTTACGATGTCCTAATCAAACTAATTTTATTGTATGGCGTCTTCGTATGCGGAAACGCCCTGGACAAGTTCGCTAGCAGTAAGCAGCTGGAAAGAGTGCAAATATCAGTGGTGCACTTTGTACCAGTTCTACCCAAGCGGTAAATACGATGCTATGCGTAGTGCTCGTGGGCATAGCAGAAATGGCGCGCGGCTTCTAGGCTGAAGTGCTTGGGTTTTAAGTTCTCTTCCAGCTAATGGCACTACGGATGATGCTATTCTAGTAAGCTTCGAGCACATCCACGCACGAACCGATCCAGTGAGGTTGGGGCGGAGTGTAGCATCTTGGGCCATGACCCTGAGAAGTTACTCATGGTTGGATCGAAGCGCGATGGCACGCTAGATAGAGCTTACTTCTGAGAGATACGCTTAATTAAACAAAAAATTTAGGATGAAGCAACTGACTGGATGCTTACAAATGTATGGAGCCAAAAAAAGAATCCCTTTCAAAGGGGTTAACATACATTTTGATAGCCAGGTGGAAATCAGGGCCCTTAGCTTCATGATGATATGCTCGAAAGTGTTCTGATTTCTTTTTCAGATCTCTTTCATCAGATTATTTGACTTTCAAGCTCACTTGGATCCTGGCCATAGCGATGTTGCCGGTAACGGCTGAACGAATCAGCTGACAAGACCAGATATTATAGAAGCACTGCCGAAGAGGAAGGACATAATGCACCATACACGTGGTATAACTCTGGTCAGATAAGCTGTTAGTTAGCTCAGCGAAGTCTGTGCGAAAGGCTTGGAATGTAAGGCGGCTGGGTTATTCGGGCCACGCGTCGATCGTCATCAGAGAAGATAACTCCTTACACTAAACATATTTTTTTTTTGCTGGTTGGAGTTTTAGCCGCAAATTTCCCTTGAGAAATCATGTGGTAAGGCTCAACATGACCGAAAGTCTCTCCTGCAGCTTCTTGATGTAGGAATCCCTTCGATATCTACTTTTTGGCTGCTCTTCCTTCGCGAATTTAAGGTTTGAGCACTTCTGCCTCACCTCCGAGGAACAGTAATTATTCCAAAACCGCTATATTTTACCGTTCAACCATCCTGTATCCTACCATTTCATTCGGTACCCATATTGAGAGCGTTGAAAAAAAAAAATTATAATCGGCCATTTTGTGGTGGCGGCCACATTGGATTTGGAATTTTTACTATACTTATTTGATCCAAAAAACAAAAAGACAAGCTAAATAAAGTCGATAAAAATGAAGTAAAGACAGTATGGAAGTTCTTTCTCTTCAAAATTAAAGGGCTTCCAGAAAAGAATTTTTTCAATCTTTCCGACTGGATATGTAAGGAGTTCATCTATGCACTGAGAAAAGAGAGTAAATATATTTCCCTCGACACATAATTTGGTTACAGATTTAGTTATAGTTACCAAGTCTTGGGTGGAGAGAAATACAATTAGCTGAATCTTATCTCAGTGTACGCACATAATAAATGCCCTTAGAAGTTAAAAACTTATTGAGACTGATTTTTTTTTCTAACGTAACTATTTAATTCTAATTCAGTAATATCCTACTTTTCGGATATACGCTCTAATTGTCGCTGAAACACATATGCACGAGTAAACACATACATATATACATACATAAAAGATGTCACAGCATATGCAAGGAAGTGCAACAGAAGCAGCAACGGAAGTGGACGCACAACCAAAATTAAATTGTCAGCCAAGTAGTGAATTGTGTTTATGCACATATTTATTTATACATGCATTTGTATGTACGTGCATGTCTTTCTATGCTTGTGGCATTTTCCGCGTTGCACAAGTGGCACAGCGGATGTGGAATGTTTCTTGCAACTAGAGACAAACAAAGAGGCAGCAAATAGGCAACATATTCATACAAATACATACATACATACATGCATATAATAATAATATAATACATATTTGCATAAGTACATTATTCTGCACATGCACATTTATTTTACTGAAATGTAGCTAAATCCATTCAACGCCAACCGCCAAGCAAAGTCAACAATGCAGTGCTTAATTTTATACACCCGTAACTGCTTATAGACAAACATACAAACTTACAGCTCTTAATGCACAATTGCCGCTCTTGTGCCGCATCGCTGCACTTACTGTGTCCGCCGCTGAGCGACCGCAACAATGTGGCTGCAATGTGCGCAGCTAGATAGTGGGGCACCTACTACTAATTTATTTATGCGGGAGAGAAGGCAAATGTTTTTTTTTCCAAATGTTCTTTAGCTTATTTTTTTCTCTGCATTCTTTGTTTGATTATCTTTTTACGTAATTACAGTTCTGCATGCAGTAAACACTGTCGTTGCATCACACCTAACTGCATTTGCATTGCTCAGACCTAAGCCCAAATTCTTCTCTTTACTAGCTTAGGAGGAAAAATTCATATTAATAAGATAATGTACCTTGAGTGTAGCTATTTTTCGACGATGGCGGGCAAATAAATAAACACAACCAGTGTTGCCGTTTTGATTAGAAATGTATACAAATGGAGGTAAAACTTTTTTTGTTTTGACTCCGCTTTGAGTAAGTAGAGACTGGAGCGTAATTTTTTATTAACTTTTTATCTAGGTGATGCAGAACAAAATCTACTAAAGTAGTTAATTTTTAAATTGGTTAAAAAATAACCGCGCTAAAAATTCTTTGGTGCGTGAAGTTGTGCAAAAATATTTTTTTAAGAATATTTAAGTCGAGAAGCTGAGGGTGTTATAAAATTTTAAATGCAGTTTCGTGAATAACTCGACTAGCCCTACTACCTGTACTAGCTCACTTAAAAATTTCATGATCAGTGCAACACCTTGTAGTTTTTAAGTTCATCATACCTTAGAATTAGCAAAATCTTTAAAAAAATTCTCACGCAGTTATACTATGATTGGCCCTTAGTTTCGTGTGTTTTGAAATTTTTTAGTGTTTGCCGCACGATGTAATCTGTTCAATTTGTTACTCTTAGGCTTTCCTACAGGGTTGACACTGGCATGAAAGGCTTGTATTTGGTGCACTTTTAAACACATGTAGTTAACTATGTGGAATAGCTTATCGCGTCCTTTCCCCTTCAAATGCTTCGCTAATTTATTGTATTTAGGTATGTATGTATTTGTGTTACTGTGCCTTTTCAACTGTTTTCTGCTCATTTCAGTTTGTTGCCATTCTGCGGCTATTTGCAGCTTTTTGTTTTGATTTTTTTTTCAGCAGCTTTTTAGCCTACATACATTTTGTATATATGTACATACACTGCATCGTTGTTGCTGCATTTTTGTAATTGTTCTGTTTGCCGTTTCTATTCTTAGCGATTTTGCGCTGTTTGGCTAAAATTTCACTTTTGTGTGTTTGCTTTGCATGTGTTCTCTCTTCCTGCCATCATTTTGTTGAGGCCAGCTGGCTGCGCGGCTTTATCTACAGGTTGTTTTTGTTGTTGGCGCTAGCTTTTTTGCTGTAAACTTCTTTCAACTGTGATAACTTTTGAAAATTTTCACAACAACGACGTTGTAGCTGATGATTTTGCCTCGTGTGTTCTGCTGTTTTTATTTGCCAGCTGTGATGCTGTTTACTATGCACATATGTATGTATGTATGTATGTATGTATGAGCGGCATTGTCTCGTTTGTTGGTATATCTTTACATTAACGATATTTTTCCCTTTGCCGCCTGCTTGAATTTCCTTCCTATTATTGCATTGTTTGGCATTTTTTGTTTATAAAGCTGTGTATAACCGCTGCTGCCGTCATGTATTTATTCGCTCTCAAACAATGTGTGGCAAAGGAAAAGAATATCGCTTGTTCATGCATGGAAAAAGTAACTTAATTAGAGTAAAATGTCTGTATTCATTTATGTATGTACTCTCCTGCGCACTTTTCTTCACAAACGCAATTCCATATTTGCGTACTTTTTTTTTT
>NW_023466061.1:1138-7965 GCF_013731165.1 Rhagoletis pomonella | reverse complement strand
GAACGGTTCGGAACTATAGAATTTAGGACTAGTTCGGAACTATCGAAAAAGGGATGCAGCGGGGGGCAATTGACACTTCCTAGGACATCGCCATGTTAAATTCGCCAGTTGTTTGTATGCAAAAGAGATTTATCGCGAACCAGTGCTGGGTCTAAACGTACTACATGCACACCAGTTTAGAACTAGTGATTTTCCCCACAGGGTACATACATACATACGTTTTCACATTCCTCCCAACTAGCCTGCCAAACACGTTCTTGGCGCCAGCAGAGAGTAAAGCAATTGAATGGTAGACGCGCTATAAATACATACGAGACGATAAATTACCCTTTACTACATTCGTCGTGCTTTCGGCAACAAGTCAAATGGCTTTCAGCAACAAGTCAAACGACTTCAACGGCGTCAACCGTCCCAATGAGCTCTCATGCTTTCGGCAACCGTTCAAATGACGCCTTTGCTAGTTTCGTGAACGAGCATTCGGAATACTGTTTTGCCGAAGTCAATATCAGTATGAGCTGTTATTAGTATCGTTCACTTGTTGTGGCTGTATGTGCAAGACAGCACGCTATGCGCTGGTATCGATACTACTAATCGGCGAATTACCTGAGTGGTCGACACTCGTCAGTAATCTTCAGAGACAAAACCAGCAAGCCACGTAAAATTAAACAGGGGGTACCACAGTGTGGTGTCCTGTCCCCGCTACTGTTTAATTATTACATATCAAAGCTTCCTCAGCCACCAGAGGGTGTAAATATAGTCTCATATGTTGACGATTGTTCGATCATGGCGTCTGGGAATGGAATTGATGACTTGTGCTCAAAAGTAAACGGTTACCTCTCCGAACTTTCTCGCTTCTTCACTGCAAGGAGCCTAGCCCTATCCCCTGCGAAATCCTCGGCAACCCTTTTCACCACCTGGACGAAGGAGGTCAGACTGCCACTGGGTATTCACGTCGATGACGTAACAATACCAACGGTGAATAACCCGTAAATCCTCGGAGTTACCTTCGACAGTCTGCTCTCCTTCTCGGCGCATACAACCGCAATTGTCAACAAAGTACAGAGCCGCAACAATGTCCTCAAGTCGCTGGCCGGCCGCACTTGGGGCAAAGATAAAGAAACGTTGTTGGCAACATACAAGGCAATTGGCCGGCCGGTTCTGAACTACGCAGCGCCCGTATGGTCGCCGGGGACTAGCAGGACGCAGTGGATGAAGCTGCAGACCTGCCAAAACACGGCGTTACGAACCGCGACAGGATGCCTCCTGATGACGCCTCTACATCACCTTCACGACGAGGCCCAGATGCTCCCGGTAAAGGAGCATAACTTAATGCTTTGCAAGCAGTTCCTCGCTGCTAAAGACGTGGCCATCCCAGCGGGCAACTGCTCGCGGAAGAGCCCTCGCCACGGCACGTCAGGAGGCATCTTTACGAACTGACAGACGAAGTCCAGAGGTATATTAAACAACCTCTGGACCCGACAACCTACCGACAGGCCCTCAACGGCATTCACAGGGAATCAGTCTCAAGTTATGTAGACTCCCGCCCTGTGAATGCCGTTCTAGGCACACAACCACCGGACGTGGACGGGACAGAACTTTGTCTGCCTCGGGAGACCCGCACAACAATAGCCCAACTTCGCTCTGGCTACTGCAGCAGGCTCAACAGCTACCTGAGTAAAATCAACGAGGATGTGCGCAACCAATGCCCGGCATGTGGAGAGTCGCCACATGACTCCCGGCACCTCTTCACATGCCCTGAGAATCCCACTCAGCTAACGCCCCTGTCCCTATGGACAGCCCCAGTGGAAGTCGCACACTTCCTGGGCCTCCCCTTCTCTGAAATAGACGACAATGATGATGGATGAACCGTCCCGAACGGGGCTTAGTAGCCGCTACAACAACAACAACAACATTGCGTTCAACGCAAGCCAGTCTCTGGTGCGGACTGAAATTGTTTTGATGACTTCATTATTTCCTTTAAGTTTATTGGGAACTTTGACAATTTTAGCCTGCAATAGTTGCCGTTCAACGCAAGCCAGTTCTGACCCCGTTTAGGTCGGCGAAGTATCTCAGAAGTTGTTCGTCCATAGGGCTACATTCACTACGTATTCTTCTACTCAGGGCTGGCATCGAGTCAAACCCAGGGTCAGAAATCTACACCTGCTGTGTATGCCGGAGACGACTACACCACAACTCCACCTCAGTCAAGTGTAATGCCTGCGAGGGGTGGAGTCACCTTAGAGTCTGCTCAGGACTAAGGACACATCGACAGTGGACCACGTCGTACGGGGCCCCCTGTTGCTCAAACAGAGCAGCCTCCACGGCTACCCTCAGTCCACCCGAGCAGCCTCACACAGTCACCACAACACAACAACATAATAACACCACAGACCATACCACAGCCACGACAGACCACATAACACACACAACCGCACCACCACCCACACGCCGCCGCCAACAACTCCTGGTTCCCCCTACAATCAGCACGGTATGTCAGACCAGGATATTCCGTAATGTGACATCAGTCAAGTGCAACACCTGCCTTGGCTGGTGCCACTTTAGGGCATGCTCAGGTCTGCGTACCACGCGAGATTGGACGGGGAATTTCAAGGGCCCGTGTTGCGCTGCTCGGTCGCACACCTCAATTGCGACGCCTCCCGCCACCACCACAGGGCGGCAACCATCACAGCAGCGCACACAGCCAACGGCGGTAAGAACACACACATCACTTAGACCCCACATCACGACACGTCTCCCGAACCACATGAAGCTCCTTCAATTTAACTGCAACGGGCTACAGAGCAAGATTGAGGAGATAACCGTCTTCATGTGTCGGCATGGTATATTGATAGCTGCGGTCCAAAAGACGAAGTTGCACAGCAATTCAACTTTGTTGAATTGCGCCGGGTACAACGTGCACCGTCGAGATCGCGAGCGAGATAATGGTGGTGGCTTAGCGTTCATCACGCACCACACCGTGCAGTATCGTCTTATCGAAGCAGACATCGACCGCAGGGATACCACCCTAGAATGTCAGGGCATCGCTATCCGGTCAGGCGATGTTGAGCTCGAAATATTTAACATATACATACCCCGTCACCTGCTGCCCGGCAGGATATCACCCTGATATAGGTGCGCCCCTCAGAGGTGAAAACCGTATGGTAGTAGGTGACTTTAATGTGCACCACGATCATTGGCACTCAAGCCTGTCAAACGATCGTAGGGGAACAGACTTGGCTGAGCAGATAGACGATTCGACATTCTGCACAATGAACGACGACGCACCCACCAGGATTATGGGTAACTGCAGTAGATCGCCAGACATCACCATAGTCAGCGCTAGTCTGATAAACAGCATAACATGGCGACCTATGCTGACTTTAGCATCAGACCACCTACCCATAGTCTTCTCGATAGATAAACCAACCGACTTTGCCTCCGCCAAACACCGGACCTATATCAACTTTTCTAAAGCTGATTGGAAAGGTTACGCGGAGTTTACCGAAATCACCTTCACAGCGCTCCCCACACCAACCGACGTCCATCTCGGTGAACGTAAGTTCCACAGGGCTGTCACTGCTGCTGCAGCTCGCTTCATACCGGCAGGATGTATAACGGACCCACGTCCAAACTTCCCTGCCGAAGCGGCTGTTCTAGCCGATGAGCGTGATAGCCTTCGTCAGGCCGATCCCGGAGATCCCCGTATCAGGGATCTCAACGCGGAGATTCGGCAACTAGTAAACGTACATAAGCGGAAGAAGTGGGAGGAGCATCTGAAGACCTGTAACTTCACCTCTGGTGTGAGCAAGCTTTGGTCAACCGTGAGGTCGCTGTCCAATCCGACGAAGCACGACGACAGAGTCCAAATTTCCTTCGGCGACCATGCTTCGTCGGACCCGGAGCGATGCGCGAGCTATTTAGCCGGCAGTTCATACTGCATCCTCCGGTGGACAAAGCCAAGCGTCGAGTGGCCAGAAGGCTGCACAAACTGCCAACAACATGTGCCCCCCTTGCTTTCACTTGCGGTGAAGTTCAGGTGGCCATCGGGAAGGCGAAAGCCTCCAAAGCCATGGGTCCCGACGGAATATGCATGCTGATGCTGAAAAATTTGGGTCCTGCGGGGGTAGCGTACCTAACGGAGGTCCTCAACTAGTCTATGGCCACTCTCATCATCCCATACATCTGGAAGGTGGGGAGAGTGGTCCCTCTGCTCAAACCGGGGAAACCTGCCAACAAAGGAGATTCTTATCGTCCGATAACACTCCTTTCCCCGGTAGCGAAGACACTCGAGGCCTTGCTACTCCCGTACTTCACAAACCACTTGACCCCAGCGAAGCATCAGCATTGTTTCCGTAAAGTGCACAGCACAACACCAGCACTTAACGCCATAAACACTCAGATAACTCGTGGCCTTAACCGAAACCGTCCCTGTGAGAGAACGATTCTAGTAGCGTTGGGCTTGTCAAATGCGTTTGACACCGTCTGCCATTCCACGCTACTAGAAGATATAGAGGCCTCCTCTCTCCCACAGAGGCTCAAACGGTGGTCGGCAAATTATCTGAGTGGTCGACATTCGTCGGTAATGTTTAGAGACAAAACGAGTAAACAGAGGAAAATAAAACAGGGGGTTCCACAGGGTGGTGTCCTTTCCCCGCTACTGTTTAACTATTACATTTCAAAGCTCCCTCAACCACCAGAGGGAGTCTCGATTGTCTCTTATGCCGACGATTGCTCGATCATGGCGACTGGGAATGGAATTGATGCCCTGTGTTCGAAAGTAAACGGGTATCTCTCCGAACTTTCTCGCTTCTTCACTGCAAAGTGTCTAGCCCTATCCCCTACGAAATCCTCTGCGACCCTGTTCACAACCTGGACGAAGGAGGTCAGGCTACCGCTGGGAATTCACGTCGATGACACACCAATTCCGACGGTGAATAACCAAAAAATTCTCGGAGTAACATTCGACAGCCTGCTCTCCTTCTCTGCACACGCAACCGCTATTGTCAATAAAATACAGAGCCGCAACAAGGTCCTCAAGTCGCTAGCCGGCAGTACTTGGGGCAAAGACAAAGAACAACATACAAGGCAATAGGCCGGCCGGTTTTGAACTACGCAGCGCCAGTGTGGTCGCCGGGGACTAGTAGGACGCAGTGGACGAAGCTACAGACTGCACAGAACACCGCACTCAGGACAGCGACAGGATGCCTCCTGATGTCGCCTGAACACCATCTTCACGGCGAGGCGCAAATGCTCCCCGTAAAGGAGCACAACATCATGCTCTGCAAGCAGTTCCTGGTCGGGAGCCACAGAAGTGGCCACCCAAACAGACAGCTGCTTGCAGAGGAGCCCTCGCCTAGGCACGTCAGGAGGCATCTATATGAACTGACAGACGAAGTCCAGAGGTTCATCAAGCAACCTCTGGACCCGACAGCTTACCGACTAGCCCTGAACGGCATTCACAGGGAGTCAGTCTCGAGTTATGTAGACTCTAGACCTGTGAATGCCGTTCTAGGCATACCGCCCCCGGACACAGACGAGACGGAGCTTCATCTGCCTCGGGAGACGCGAACGGCACTAGCACAACTTCGCTCCGGCTACTGCAGCAGGTTAAACTCCTACCTGAGTAGATTGAATGAGGATGTGCCAAATGAGTGTCCGGCATGCGGAGAGACCCCACATGACTCGAAACATCTCTTCGCATGCCCGGAAAACCCGACAACCCTAACGGCCTTGTCCCTGTGGACCAACCCCACAGAAGCTGCACGCTTCCTAGGGCTGCCGTTAGTGGAACTTGACCACAACGACTGAGATACCAACCGTCCTGGGCGGGGTTGTTGTTGTTGTTGTAGCGGCTACAACAACAACAACGGGTTTTAAATCTAGTGGCGGCATCTTCCTAGTCACCAGGGAATACCGAGGGATCACATAGTGACTTCACGTGGCGTTTTCTGCCTCTTGCTTCATCCTAGACATCGCTCCTTTCGTTTTTCCAACCACCGCAAATATCCGCACACTTGCTCCATTTCAAACCATTGTTCTGTACAAATTTGTCGATAAAGTACTTCGTTCTTCTTTGATTTGCATTGCGAATGGGTACCTCAACAACAACAACAACAACGACTCGAAACATCTCTTCGCATGCCCGGAAAACCCCACAACCCTAACGGCGTCGTCCCTATGGACTGACCCCATAGAGGCTACACGCTTCTTGGGGCTGCCGTTAGTGGATCTCGACGACAACGACTGAGATATCAGCCGATCTGGGCGGGGTTGTTGTAGCCACTACAATAACAACTGCCTCTAAAATCCTGTTGATTCGTTCTTTGACAGTGTGATTGTGTAGTTCCAAAGAATTAGTTATGGGAAAATTTTAGTAGACGGACGGCAAATTCTAGAAAAAGGGAGGATGAGGGGGGTAGAATAGGACCCCTTGATTTCACAAATCCTCCCCTTTTTTCTAGCAACCCTATAGTTCTTATATAATTTATTGTTAAAGTTTTCATATAAGCGATGAATAAAATAGCAAAATAACAAAATAACTTGGTGCTGCCAGACTGAAATTTTGAATAATAAAAGCGGATTTTTAATTCGGAATTTTCACTTAGTAGTATTCTCCTTTCTGTGTTGCCGAAGAAGGGGGGCTGAACACATTTTGCAGATAACACCTTTCTGCGTAGGCGGCCTTCGTCCGCACTTAGGGATTATAACACTCACTACGTAGAATTCTCCTTTCTGTGTGCCAAAGAAGAGGGGCTCAACACCTTTCGCAGAGAACACCTTTGTGCGTAGGCGGCCTTCGGCCGCACTTAGGGATTATAACCCTCACT
>NW_023466061.1:0-1038 GCF_013731165.1 Rhagoletis pomonella | reverse complement strand
AGCAACCCTATAGTTCTTATATAATTTATTGTTAAAGTTTTCATATACACGACGAATAAGATAGCAAAATAACATAAAACTTGGTGCTGCCAGACTGAAATTTTGAATAATAAAAGCGGATTTTTTGCAGAGAACACCGTTCTGCGTAGGCGGCTTCGGCCGCACTTAGGGATTATAACCCACACTAAGTAGAATTCTCCTTTCCGTGTTGCCAAAGAAGAGGGGCGGAACACCTTTTGCAGAGAACACCTTTCTGCGTAGGCGGCCTGCGGCCGAACTTAGGGATTATAACTCTCACTACGTAGAATTCTCCTTTCTGTGTTGCCGAAAAAAGGGGGCGGAACACCTTTTACAGAGAGCACCTTTCTGCGTAGGCGGCCTGCGGCCGCACTTAGGGATTATAACCCTCACTACGTAGAATTCTTTCTATTGTATTATTTTGTACGGTATGGTAACACATCTTATGTATCAGTTTGCAACCATGTGTTATTGTATCATGATTGTAAATATGGGTGCAATGTAATGTAATTACAAGTAATAAAAGTTGGATTAAAGTAATTTATGTACAAGATAAAATAAAATAAAAGTGTGTAAACTAGGAATGCGGATGCGGATGTTTAAAAGCTAACATCCGCGGATGCGGATGCGAATGCGGATGCCATGTGTTTTTAAGAAATAATAAAATAAGTAAATTAGGTGACTTAGGAAAATAAAAAATGGAAAGGTTAATAATTTTTAATAATCTGCCTTATCCTGAGTTTTGTCCGAAACAAAATTCTTCCGAAAATTTGTATTCCGCCCATAGTAAATATGTACATGAAAACCAAAAGTGAAAAGTGAACCGGTTCGGGAAAAATGAAACTCGTGATAAGACTGAATGTTTTTTTTTAGTACTAGAAATTAAAAATTGGAAGATTGTATTTACTAAAAACTTTTTAAAGGGTCGTAAATCAAACCTGCGCCACTATATAACTACTTGCTCGAGGCGACCAAATTGGCAAAATTGTAAATTCTTTTCGATTGACACTGCACCAGTTG
>NW_023466060.1:6847-7965 GCF_013731165.1 Rhagoletis pomonella | reverse complement strand
AAAATTACATCCCTGGTCCTTGTTCTTTCTGTATCGCATCGTGGTGAATTCATATTTCTCAGAAATTTGACAACAAAACAAAACAAAGCAAGTATTTTATTTGCTAATTTTTGCGATTTCTATTGTTTAATGTAAATTTGTCTTTTTAGGATATGTCGAGCCAACAAAGAAGGCGCAGTTGGAAAATTTAGTAATTAGTAATGAAGTAGCTGGCATATTTAGAAAATTATGCCGATAAACAGGATGGAATTTGGGAAAGTAAGAGCATGGTTGCAGCATATCTATGTATAAAAAGTATTTAATTAAATTGTTTATAGAAATGTTATAAATCGAGTGGCTCATTTACGATGTGCTCCAAACATTTGGCGAACTTTCTTTCGCCTTTTCAACGTGCTAAGTAACAAGTTAAGATGACTGCCATCATGGGCCGGTAAGAAGCCGCAAGCAAAGGGCAGACAACCTTCCAGGAAGCTGCCTCCTGTCCCCGAGCCGAAGCTGCAGTTCAGCAAGAGCAGGTCAGCAAATTGCTACCCTGATCAAACGTAAACTAAAGCGCTCTGCTGTGATTGCACTCCGTAAATGTGAAAACTTGGTGTTTGCTGAGAAATATCAAACAAGAAAACTCCGTGATGGACGCCGTGAGATGGAGTAACGCTGTGTGGCAAAGAAATGCGGCCAATTCGACGGGCCTGAAAAATCCAAATTGGCTTTTGTGATCCGCATCCGCGGTATCAACAAAAATGCACAAAAAGTGCGTAGTTTTACAGTTCTGTCTTCCCCACATTAAAACGGTGTGTTCATCAAATTGAGCAAGGCAACCAATTAATATGCTACGTATGCCGAACCCCTATATGGGGTTATCCAAATCTTAAATCAGTTTGTGAATTGATGTACAAACGTGGAATGGTCCAGCGTGTCCCAATCTCTGCTTTGTGATCGAACGCAAATTTCGCGAAGCGCGTTGATTCACTTCACTTCAAGAAACAACCCGAAGCTGGCGCAAGAAGGCTAATCACTACGTTGAGGTTTGTGATTTCGGTAGCCGTGAGGATAAGATCAACAAATTGCTGCACAAGATGGCTTAAAGAAATTGTTGTTTTGTATTTAAGGCGACAATA
>NW_023466060.1:2750-6747 GCF_013731165.1 Rhagoletis pomonella | reverse complement strand
AAAAAAAAAAAAGAAAATTAAAAAATTCCTGAAGTTGCCTTTTCACGGGTCGATTTCTGTCGACTGGAAAATTTACTTAAGATATCGACTAGCCAAAACGCTTACATTTTACGGTTGAATTGCAATTTACACGGGTAGATTTTGGTTAAACGACAAAAATCGACCGTGTAAAGGCAGCTTAAATAACGTTCAAATTAATCACCCCCTCTGAGATGGAAAATATCAATAACCATTTCATAATTTCGAAAATTATTCCATTTATATTTGTTCTTGCATTTTCCACACCACTTGTGAGGTATGCTTTTACGCGCGTTACCGATTTTTTTTTAATGTGCTCGGTTGCCCAGGAGGCCTATTTTCACCTTTACAACTTAACTTAAACAATTAAAACTAAAGCATGCAATATATAAAGAAAATTAAAAGTTGTCTTACATCTAGTAAACTTAAAAAATTGCACATTAAATTCATTTTTCATTATAAAATAAAATTAAATATCACAATTCAGTTTACAAAATGTGGTCTGTTTGCACCCACAGTAAGTTCCCATGAAGCCTAGTCTAAATTCGGAATTGAAAAAAAAAACGAGCAAATGGGGTCGGAAACTACTAGCCCTAAAAGCACAATGTGGAAAATGTTTGAGGAGCTGCGAAATTGTATTGCAATAATAAAAATAACAGTGCATAAACTGGAAAAAAATGGTTTTTGTTTTGCTTTATAATTTTTGGGAATATTGGTTCAGATGGAATTTTTTTATTTGTTTGGTTTTTCAGCTCGTTAATGATGCACCCAGGGTTGCATTTACTGTCTATGAAAATATTTCGTGAAGCGTTCCAAAATTAGCTCCGAGCAACTAAAAGTTGGTTAAGCTTAAATGAAATAGTTTTTTATTAAATATTTATTCCTGGTATTTAGTAAAAAACATCAATACTAATGTATGAAAAACATAACATCAATGCTAATGTATGAAATGAAGTAAATAAAAATCTACGAATACATTCCATGAATATTTTGTCATAGAGCCATTATTAAATTTAGACATGACTTTGTCAGGCGTTGGTACCTACGTATATAGAATTAATGCGTTGGAGAGAGATAAATATACAAGTTCAACGCGCTAATTTAGGTATCCTTGTATGTATATACCTGTTACTCGTCTGGCATATACTCCAACTGCGAAAATAATGACAATTATAATTTATGTAGATCCCTGGATAAAAGATTGTCACAAGTTACTTTCGGTAACTCACGATTGAAGTTTGGAATGCAATTTCTCAGAAACACGACTACAGATTTTCTCCAAAGTATCGGAGAATGCTATGTACTAGTTCATGAAATTCTTAAATTATCTTATTTTTTTTAGTTTAGTGTCAACCATTTATGAGTTTAATAAAATTTTGTCGTATACGACATTTGTCAAAAAATTTGCAGTCAGTTTTAGTGATATACGCCAAAATGTGATAACAATTTTTATAAATTAACCATACTTTTAACTAATCAGCCTAATCGTGAGTTTCGCCCGAACAAAATTTCGCCAACAATTTTTTCATCCACCTGTAGTGAACACACGCAGACGAAAAGTGACCCGTTTCTAGAAAATGAAACTCATGATAAAGCTGAATATGTCGGAAATTAAAGAAGAACAGATAACTCTATTTAAAAGATCTTGATTAGTTTAGTACGACAGCAATACTAACGCAATTTGTACCAAATAACCGAAAAAATTTTAGTCAATTAGTCGGAAACTAAAGAAGATATCCAAAAACCACAAATTGTCAAAATGACGCTTCCGGCAATTTTCCATCGAGGCGACGATATTTGAATAGCTTTGTATAGTTACCAATAGTCAGTACTAATTTGTACTAGAACCTGCAAACTTTTACTGGAAAAGTGTATGATAACCCAAAAATTTGCAAGAGAGCACTGAATCGAGAGCGTAACATCACGGGAGAGCTGCAAATTCTTGCTAGTGAAATTTTTACTAGCAGAAATTAGCTAGCAGAAGAAGAAGAAGAATAAATGTCAAAAGAATATATAAAAAGTGGTGTTACTAGCTCAGTTGATTTTGTGTATGTGTTTCGCCGCACGGCTTCTGATATCAAATTGAAAAATTTTGTTTGAATTTCTACTCACACTTACAGGTTTTGACAGTTTATGCCACCAAAGCAAAAACAAAATACATGTAAATTTTTGTTTTTGTACTCCTGCAATCACCTTATATTGATTCGCCTTGGCACAAACAAAAGTAAAATGAGTGGAAACAAAAATATTAATGATGTACTGGACAGTGTTAGTGCTTGTGTGTAAAGCAAAGAGTTTAAAACTGATTCATAAATAGTAAAATGTTTACAGCAGATTGTCAAAGCAGTGCAACAACTGTTCACTTGCAAGTTATTGCTAGTTTTGTGTTCAATAAGTTCTTCTGCTAGTTTTCTCTTCTTCTCAATTTAACGCTCTATTTTGCTTTTACGCTCTCGCTGCAATGTTACTGTTACTATACAAACCTAATGTTACTCGCATATTTTCGAGCCTGTATATACATTTTCGGGAAAAAGGTTAAAAAGTGTATCCATCTGCTGAAAAGATATTTTCGCAGATTCACAATTTATTTAAAATAAATCTATTAGCCCAATCTCCAATTCCATGTGAATAAATCTCCCCAGTGCTTAAATAATTTTCACCACATTAAATAGCTGCACAACACCCTAATTGCCGAAAAAGCGTTGCTTGCAACACTAGTCCTTTATGGGGACCAAACTTGGCGAAAAAAAAAATAGCTAAGTTTGTTTACTGGATATACTGAGCCATGAACCAAAAAGACAAGATCACGCGGGCAGGATACTAGCCCGTTAGAATCGCATTTAGGAAAAAAGTTGAACGATTTTGACATTAGCCGTTTGTTTACATTTCTTCGTTGTTTACAATTTGATGGTGGCTTTTTACTGCAACTTTCTTCATTTTCGCTTGTGACAACGTGTGTACACATAAGATAAAGAATAATTTAACACAACGGCACGATTTATAGAAGAATTTGCATAATAAAAATGATTTTTCATGCGTTCAACAATTTTACGGTTTTCTCCGTTCTCTTCGTTGTTTACTTCTTACAACAAAGATGGCGTCGAGATTTCGGCAGCTAGAAAATAAATTGTTTCGTTCTTTCCTTCCCGCGTGATCTTGTGTCTTTCGTTCATGCTACCTAAAACGATTTTTTTTATTTTTGTTTACATTTTTTTTTATTATTTTCTAGTGCACTTTATGCATTTCTGGCTGCTGCTGCTGCTGTTGCAGCTTTAAAGACTGTCCAAACTAATGAATGGCGGTGACAGCAGCCGCGGAATGGAGGACAGCAGCGACGTCTGCTGCAGCAGCTGTCGCATCAGCATAACTCAGTGCATTAGCAATTATTATGTACATACGTAATAGAAAAATCGAGTACCGCAGGCGATGCAACGAATGAATGATCTCAATAACATCGAACAGCAATCATAGCAATGACAACAATATTGAATTGTGTGGTTTACATTGCTAAGATATGTGCATATGTACATACATACATTTTATGCATGTATGTATGTAAAGTACATTCGAGTGCATTCCTATGTTGTTATTGTTTTCGTTCTTCGTTTAATTTTGCTGATTCTCTTATAAACAACAAAGTCAAAGTGCGCAAATTGTGATTTTTTTTTGTATAATTTTGCATTTTCCAATGTTTATCTATCATTTGCTTCCACCACTCGCCACTTTGCAAGTTTACGCTTATTAAAAAACATTTTTTAGTGAAATTGCGCGTTCTTTCTGATGAAATATGCAGTGTTTAAAAAACTTAAGTCGAAGTAGCAAAAGTAATAAAATTTTCGCTTCTCATTGCTTCGACTTATTGTAACTGTTCAAAATTTACTTATTGCTTGTGCTTACGCTTATGAGACAAGACGACAGTCGCAGTCGAAGCACAAGCAAAAACTGATTGCCGACAAAATGCGCAGAGCTGCTGGCAGTC
>NW_023466060.1:929-2740 GCF_013731165.1 Rhagoletis pomonella | reverse complement strand
AACTGATTGCCGACAAAATGCGCAGAGCTGCTGGCAGTCGTTGGTTTGAAAATTTTCATTTTGATTTCATTCTGATTTTGGTCAGCGGCGCAAGGCGATGAATAAGCAATATCTTTGCTTTTGCAAGTTGTCGGCAGTCGCAGTAGAAAAATGAGAAATTTCTAGCTTCTGCAAGCGGGCAGCAACGACAGTCAATTGGTATTTTGTGTTTGCTTATGATTTCTTCAGAGCTCGCAAATTACTGTTGACACTTGCGAAGTGTTCGAAAAATACATTTGAATTTTGGCAATTCTTTTTGTTGAAAGCGTTGCTCAGTTTCTCCATACAAAAAAATTCTCGAACAAGAAATTGCCAAAAATCAACCTAGCTACTTCAAACTTGCATTTTATTGTACTAAAATTTCTTATGCCACAAAATTCCATACCCTAAAAAAGATTTAAAATTTTTATGAACATTTCGCTAATTTTTGCTCAAATTTCTTTATTCCATGTACGCATACATATATACATACATACATATGTTCATATACACATATTTAAATTTAACTATTTTCACAAACTAAACTCTTTTTAATACATATATGCGTCATATTTAGAACAAGTGGTTAATTTTGCCTTAATGTATCTACATACGTACATATGTATGTATGTACATATGTTTGTGAAAATCAGGCAAAACTGCATTGCACACTGCGTTATTTCGATAACAAAGTATGCGTTAAAAAGAATCTCGGTTAAAAAACCTTAGCTTATATACACAGATATATTTATTTATGTTTGTGCACACAGGTCATTTGGTAATACCATAACACATGTACATACATACATGTATATGTATTATTTTCTGGATTTTTAATGATGTGGTTAGGATCTATTGTTTTATGTTTAAAAGGAGTTTTTTTAGTTTAGGAGATTAGGAGAGGAGAGAGATTAGACAGGCAAACGGGTTGTTTGGTCAGCAAAAATTTATGGGATAAAAATTGCATCAACTAAGAATTTCGAGTAAAGGATTGTATATACACATGCAGATATGTATATATATACATATATCCACAAATGTATGTATTTATTTGTGTATGTATAGATATGTTCTCATGTACAGAAGAATAGATGCGTGCTATTTTGACCATCCACTAGGTAGGTACATACATATGTGCATACATATCTATGTAAATAGGTATAATATTTTTAATATTCAATAATTTCTTAAAAAATTTAAACGAGGCATTGAGCACGAGTATGCTCGCTCGCTCGAACTCCAAGTTTATGCCTATCCTGGTTTAGGTATGCACAATTTCTGCATTGTTAACGATGTGGTCAGTTTTGGAAAAAACGACAACTAATGCATAGAAATATCCGTAAAAGACCAAAAAATTCGTTTGGTTTGTACTCAGCTGCAATTGAAACCCATCGTGTATTGTTAGCAGCGTTGCCAGGTTGACGTTTTTAACGTCATTTGGACGTTTTTTGTATCCTGTTAACGTTTTGAGGTTTTTTGTGTAAAACCTGACGTTTTTTACCTCCCAGTAATTTTTCTCTGTTACTAAATCTAGTAAGTAGAACTGATCTTGAATTATTTTCATAATAAATCTTATATTAACGATATCAAACCAGTTTACAATGAATTTTAAATGTGCTCTGTAGAAATGACATTTTAATATACCTTGCGTACATATGTACCTTTGCATACAATAAAAGTTTAATAAGAACAATTCTGGGTGCATACATTTGAAAAAGACGTTTTTGGGTAGGAAATGACGTTTTTTCAGACCAAGAGGGACGTTTTCTCATGTCGAAGACCTGGCAACGCTG
>NW_023466060.1:0-829 GCF_013731165.1 Rhagoletis pomonella | reverse complement strand
TTTTTATTAATATATTACTTATTATTTATTTCATATTGAAAAATTTAAATCAAAAATAAAAGAAAAATACAGTCTTCATTGAATTCATTGCTAATTATAACATAAAAAATAAGAAAATTACGACTAGATATTATTCATCTGGTGTATCTTCGAAGAGAGGTAAAGTTTCTATAGCTGTGTCAAGAAAGCTTGGGTTCAGTTTTACCAACAAAATATTTTCGAGTGTCTCCTGACTAAGCTGATTACGGTAATCAGTAAGAACCAGCCTTAGTGTTGAAAATGCTCGCTCAATTGTGACCTGTTAAAAACGAAATTTGTAAAGCCTTAGTGAATATGTACTCGTACATAGATATGTACATCAGGGTGGCCACTATTTCCTAAGCTGTTTTTTTTCTCGCCCTCTCAATTTTAAGTTTCTGTATAGATAATTGTGCAATCGAATAAGGGTCCTAATTTTCAAATTATCACAATCCAATCATGTTAAATTTTCCAAATAACATTGTCTGAGATTTGTGGACTCTGCATTTAATACTTTTGAGCAGCAAGAAAAAAACAACTTGGGAAATAATGATGAAAACGTTATATTAACCTGAGTTGGCGGGACTGCAAAACAAACATTACTTAATTCGTACAATTCTGGATCAGTGTACTGCTTTGCCTTCCAAAATTTTAGCACATCGTCAATTCTTTGGAAAGGCAGTTGGAGATGCTCAATTCTTGCATACGCGTCGAACGTATTGTTGATTTCGGCTTGGGTTCCTTGTACTAAATATTGATACATGAGTTCATCTTCTTCATCAAAAAAGTTGCCGGCCGGTGTGGAAGCAGA
>NW_023466059.1:7626-7967 GCF_013731165.1 Rhagoletis pomonella | reverse complement strand
ATTTATTATTAGATATTTAATGAAGAAATAAATTTTCTTAATATTGTTATATTTTTTCAGCACATATAGAATTTTTATGATATTTACAAGTATTTATATTTTTATTTTTATTATATAAATTCTTTAAATTTGGACAATTTAAATTATATAATTATATATATTAATATCGTATCCGAATAAGCGTTGAATCCATCTGATTTTCTCCGATCCTTTAGCATAGAATATATAATTTTCACTTTTCATTAATGTATGGATATATTCAATAACAGTCATTAAAGTCGAATCACCATCTCACATTTTAATCCATGATGATTATGATATAACCAGTTATTAGTTGTTTT
>NW_023466059.1:6833-7526 GCF_013731165.1 Rhagoletis pomonella | reverse complement strand
GACTTCTTTAGCAATAAATTTCCTATTAAAATAGAATCCCTGAACATAGCTTAAACTTTTTTTTTAATTCGTTTCAAAAATAGTCTTATGAGTTTCTATAAAGGTTTATAATATTTTTGTAGAATCTAATGAAATCCTATTTAAATAATTGCAAACATACGTATATATTAGAGCCACCAATTTTATTAACTAATCGATTACACTCCGCTGAATAATGAAAACAAAATATCAAATTAATCTTTTTATATACTACATTTACATTCTTTTTATATATCATATTTATATAATAAATCCATCTCATTCTATTAAAAGTTAAGAAATTTCCATATTCATATCATGTTTATAACTTTTAATATCAATTAATGTGACATCTGAGCGTAGTGTAGTATCATCTCCAGTAACAATTTCAATTTCACCGTGAATTAAAATTTTCTCGAATGCAACCTGACGATACTTAAAACAACAAATATTCAGTTTGCGTTGAAGGAAATCACTATCATATATACAACGAATTCTTAGCATAATATTATCCTCATATCTCAATTATTCCTGAAATATTTTTTTCTCTTTTTATATAAAATCTTGTCTAAATGCTTCTATGGCTTCCTGTGTTGTGAATAACTTTTTCGGATTAGATGTAGGTGCTTCTGATGTTGTTTCAGGGATAGATGTTTTATTTACGTCCTCTTTTAA
>NW_023466059.1:0-6733 GCF_013731165.1 Rhagoletis pomonella | reverse complement strand
ATATCTGAACGCACTACCTTTCGCGACGAGTATCAGTCGATGACTGAGGCTAATATATTAATGTTTTAAAAAATCACACCACAACTTGGGGCTTATCATAGAAATTAAATATATACAGTATTGGACATATCTATAGCACCCCCCTTTCAAAGCGATATTGTTTGCCACTTATGTTTAATTATTTATTTTTAAGAATTTTCAATTAAAATACAGTTCATTCTCTAACAAAACCCATATAAACCAATGTTTTAAACTTTTTAAAAGGCCGCAAAAAAGTGCAACAAACTTTCCCTTAAATTTCAAAATTACCATTGATTTTTTAGAATTTTTTTGTCTCATTTGCTTCCATATAACGACTAAACACAATTTATTTTTATATGGCAGAAACCCGCAACATCCTCGGCGAAACAAATTCTAAAAAATCAACGGTAATTTTTAGCCACTTGAAGCTTGCACATTATTAGACTAAAATTGAATGGGCTATAAAACTGTGTACTCAAAAAAAATTCTAGAGCTTCTGAGAAAAAAGTTTGAAATTTAAGGGCAAGTTTGTTGTTTGGGTGAAAATTTGTTGCACTTTTTTGCGGTCTTTTAAAAAGTTTTAAACTTGAGTTTATCTGAGTTTTGTGAGAGAATGAACTGTATTTTAATTGAAAATGCTTTAAAATAAATAAATAAACATGAGTGGCAAACAATATCACTTTGAAATGGGGGTGCTATTGTATTGGCCAATACTGTATGTATAGCATAGAATTTTTTGTTTGGCTATTTTTAAATTCTTTTTAAATTGACATTGATTTAGTAAATGTAATTGACGTTTTGAAAGCCCGCCAATTTTTGAATTCTTATGCTTATTAGAGAAATGAAAATGTAGTATATAAACTTATCTCTTTATTGAGATGAGTTTCATTTATCAAAGAAATTTGCTGTGAATAAGGTCAATTTTTGTGAAAGGTTTTAAGTAAATTATATAAACATATATAAATTAAACAAAGGGCGAAGGTAAGCTTTTACTAAAAAGATCTAATAATAATAGAAAAAATGTTTTCTAATTTTAAAATATATATACATATATACATATACAGGCATGTTCTGTAAATCGAACGATTTGAAATCGATATGATTGGCTAAATATTGATCGCTATTTCTGATGAAAAGATTGAATATTTTATATAAAAAATATAACAGAAACATTAGCGATGTTATATCATCCATATCAATACCAAATTATGAGTTTTATGATTAAAAATCCATAAAAATATTTCTAAAATCGTATCGATTTCAAAGCGAACGAATTTCAGAACATACCTGATATTCAATTTTGTATATACGTTTATAGACTGAATTTTATATAAATGGAGAACCTATGGAATGGAATATCTACTGAAGGTGTGGAATCGCGTGACCTACAGGTGTTTTGTGACGAGATACCTACAAACCCTCTTCCTGAAGTAGAATATTATTGGACAGGAAAAAAATATCTTATAGTCTATTATGGACATCAATATTTTAAATTAAAACCCCGTGTGGTACGGGAAACCCCAAATTTATTAATAAACAATTAAAATAAAAAAATAAATGTAATGAGGTTTTTTATTGATTTGAGTCAAAGTGAATTTGAAAATCTAGAGTTTTCTCTAAAACTACCTAATAATGATACTATAAACATAAAACTGAACTTTAAACTAATGAAATGGATTCAAAGTGATCAAAATGGATTAAAAGAGGACGTAAATAAAACATCTATCCCTGAAACAACATCAGAAGCACCTACATCTAATCCGAAAAAGTTATTCACAACACAGGAAGCCATAGAAGCATTTAGACAAGATTTTATATAAAAAGAGAAAAAAATATTGCAGGAATAATTGAGATATGAGGATAATATTATGCTAAGAATTCGTTGTATATATGATAGTGATTTCCTTCAACGCAAACTGAATATTTCTTGTTTTAAGTATCGTCAGGTTGCATTCGAGAAAATTTTAATTCACGGTGAAATTGAAATTGTTACTGGAGATGATACTACACTACGCTCAGATGTCACATTAATTGATATTAAAAGTTATAAACATGCTATGAATATGGAAATTTCTTAACTTTTAATAGAATGAGATGGATTTATTATATAAATATGACATATAAAAAGAATGTAAATGTAGTATATAAAAAGATTAACTTGATATTTTGTTTTCATTATTCAGCGGAGTGTAATCGATTAGTTAATAAAATTGGTGGCTCTACGTATGTTTGCAATTATTTAAATAGGATTTCATTAGATTCTACAAAAATATTATAAACCTTTATAGAAACTCATAAGACTATTTTTGAAACGAATTTAAAAAAAAATGTTTAAGCTATATAATGTCAGAGGACTATACGTTGGTTATAGATGTTCAGGGATTCTATTTTAATAGGAAATTTATTGCTAAAGAAGTCAGCATATCAACATATGATTCATATATAACAACGTTTCTTATTCAACCTCCTTTTGAAGAATCTAAGTTGACGATACGGGATAAAACAACTAATAACTGGTTATTTCATAATCATCATGGATTAAAATGGGAAGATGGTGATTCGACTTTAATGACTGTTATTGAATATATCCATACATTAATGAAAAGAGAAAATTATATATTCTATGCTAAAGGATCGGAGAAAATCAGATGGATTCAACGCTTATTCGGATACGATATTATTTTATATAATTTAGATAATTTAAATTGTCCAAATTTAAAGAATTTATATAATAAAAATAAAAATATAAATACTTGTAAATATCATAATAATTCTATGATATGTGCTGAAAAAAATGTAACAATATTAAGAAAATTTATTTCTCCATTAAATATCTAATAATAAATATAAATAAATAAGTAATTACAAAACTTTATTTAATTTAAAATTAAATTTTTTTTGTTCTCATCATCAACATCAGCAGACCTTTCCATTCATATGTGAAAGATTAAAAGATTTCGTATTATTTTTGAATTTGTTAGACATTCGGTGACTCTTTTGAATTTAATAAATTTCTCTTTCAGTGAATATAAACGAGAAAGACAAGTATCTTAATCCTTTTTCGAAACGATGTATTATTAATATCTCCTGCTTTCTATATCAAAATATGAGTTTTCATAAAAAGTATTTATGCTTAACAACTTTTCTCACTAAATCAGCAATATATGAATGAATGAATAATTCCAGATGAATAAAACACTTAAATATACACATACTTTTATAAGCATTTTTTTTATATGTTTATGTGGGATTCGTTATCGTCCACTTGGCGTTAATATACTTATTAGGCAAACAATGATGATAAAATCAAGATCAAGGCTATTTATAATATTAGCATTTGATTTGAATCATATTATAAAATTTAAATAGGGTAATAAAAAATAAATATATTCTTTGTCAGCAACATTGAGTTCAAGATTATTCCACATTTTAATTGAATCATATTATGAAGTATAAAATAGATTACGAAAATATATGTAGATATATTTAAATATGTTCTTTATCAACAGTTTACCTCAATGCTTTTTATATAGAAATTAAAAATTTAATTATATAGAACCATAGATTTATTAAAAAACTTCAGCGTTTATTTGAATTAATATTATTTTATATGAGAGTTATTTATGAAAAAAGGTTTATTCATAAATCGTTTGTCGTTGGAAAACGTTTTATAAATAATATAATTAATAAGCTTCGTATTGAACTGCATTTGCCTAGTTATCAATTTTGTGGACCTGGAACGAAACTACGGAAACTTTTAGTAAGAGGAGATCGAGGGCTTAATCTACTAGCCACTGTTTGTAGAGAACATGATATATCATATTTATATGATAAAGATTTAGATAACCGACATATTGCTGATAAAAAATTAATTGAGAAGGCTTGGGAAAGAGTTAAACCGAAGGATAGCAATCTTAATGAGAAAACAAATGCTTGGTTAGTTACAAATATAATGAAGACAGAAACGAAATTCGGTATGGGGAACATTTATAGTAAAACTAAGAAAGTGGGAGGAAAAACTGGTTATCATCTCTTCAAACATGCTTTAAAAAGTGCTAAACAAAATTTAAAGAAAAGTGATAACTTAAAAGATGCCATAAAAATTTCACGAAAGGTTGTAAATAATATTTTCAGAGGAAAAAAATCTATAATAAAAGCACCACGTGTAATACCATTACCTAAATCTGGAGTATTTCTCCCATTAGCGCCTTTATTCGTAGCATTAGGAGCACTTGGAAGTCTATCTGGCGGTACAGCAGGAATCATTAAAACAATCAATACTATATAACACTGGAAAGGAGCAGTTATTGGAGGCGAAACGTCATAATAATACAATGGAAGCTATTTCAATGGGAAAAGGAACGTTTTTAAAGCCTTATAAAAAGGGATTCGGATTATATCTAAAACCATATCAAAAAAACTCTTAATAAAACTATCTATACGTCCTCTTACTGATGTAGTCTTGAAGAAGTATTCAATATTTATTCCAAATTTTAGCCGGGTGTTCATGTGTGACACTTTACCACGTAAACCATTTAAGAGAGAATGTGGAATAAAAAATTTGGATAGTTCAAATACTGGAAAACGATAAAGAGATTGATTATTTCGATAGCTTTGGAAACTTATACTCCTAAACAATTAATAAAGTATTAAATATAACTATAATAAACAGCAAAGCTACAATTCATATAACTGCGGACATTTATGTTAAAAATTCTTATTATCAAAAATAATTAAGTAATTATAAAACTTTCTTTTATTTCAAATTAAATTTTATTTGTTCTCATCGGTGACAGGTAATAAGGTCAATGGAAATAAGGTCAATTGACTTTATTTCCCACCCTGGTGCGAAATAAAGTCAATTGACATTATTACCTTTTCAAAAGCGAAATAAAGTCAACAAAAATTTGGAAATAAAGTCATTGACGCTATTTCCTCATTCAAATGGAAATAGCGTCAACAATGCTTAAAGTATGTCGATTCATAGAAAAAAATGTTGTTCTTACAATAAACATTGCCCCGTAAGTGTTGTTTTTTAATAGATGAAAAAGGCTTTTGCCAAATCCTCAGTGTTGTGATATTAATCCACACACAATCATGAACTACCTCCAATTGATTCTATTAAAAAAAGAATTTAAATTACGAATATGTAAAAACACGATGCGAAAAACTAAACGCCTGCGCACAGCTGGAATACGAGAAATATTTGAAGAAAGAGTGGAGAAATGATCCATAACTTGCAAAACATTTTTCGTTTCTACAAAAATAAAGCGAACACTATTAAATTGAAGAAACAGTACATGTCCAAAAACCCCGGAGGAGCACTGAAAGAATTCTGTGTTTTAAAATAGCATATTTTGAATGAATTCGGAATGTCTAAGGTGGAAAAGAACCCAACCTTTCTATAAGGAAACAATTACAGAAAAGGAATTTTCTTACACTGTATTTATGTCTCCGCCAGCAGTCATTTAAAAGCAGCTAAGGAGAACGACGACACTATTTATTAGATGGCACATTCAACGAGCCAATGTGCCAAAATGAGGGTATAAACAATTATTGATATTTAATATCGGAACCGAGATCATATAAGTTAATTGATTGGTTTTCACACACTTTTGAAACAGAAATTATATGCTTTTTTACTGCAGACAAGTTGTTGCCTCAAAACACAGCAGAAATCTTCCAATCAGGGCTGCCAACTCTCCTTAGTTATGAGGAGCCATATTGAGGATAAAAAAAGTGCCAAATAGAAAAATAAAAGTGCCAAAAAGGGTGTAATTCCTTTTAATCATTCACATTTAGCAATAAAATAAAGCCACATTTTCAAAACAAAAGTGCAATGATAAAATAAGATAAACCAGTTGAACAGCCTTTATAAATTAGAAAATTTTAGTTGAGAAAAAGAAGTGCACGCAAAGGATTTCACAAAAATGTATTGAAATGTTATTTTTTTACAAAAGTGCCATTTTGGCATTTAGTGCCAAATTGAAAAATTAAGTGCTATTTGAAGTAAAATAGGAACAAATGGCACGGTTTGAGCCTAGTTGGCATCCCTGCTTCCAATAACTTACAAATATAAAAATGTGAAATATCGAGGGCTTGAATTCATTAATACCCTCTATCTGCAATTTGCACAAAAACTAATTTGTGATTTTAGAAACCATCTTGGACTTATTACCTGTCGTTATATAAGGTAGCATTAATATCACTGATGACAGTTAAAGCTTAGGTGGATTTTTATATCAGAATCTCATCTTTGTGAAAAGTGTGCAGATAGGGGGTATTATTGAATATAAGCCGTCGATGTTTAAAATATATAAACATTTTATTTCAACGTATACAAAAAATAAATCTACCTGCGTTACAGCACGGCGGGAGACGGGGAAGGGGGGGCCGCGGCGTAGCGTGACGTGGTGTGCGCGCCGGTCGCGCGGGGTACGCGGGCGCGAGCGCGAGCGCGACGCGCGCAATGTGGCGCGCTGACGCGGGCCGCCGCGAATGCTAAGCAAATTTAATGTTTTAAAGAGAAATAATGTCAATTGATTTTATTTCGTTTTTAAAAAGGTAATAATGTCAATTGACTTTATTTCGCACCAGGGTGGGAAATAAAGTCAATTGACCTTATTTCCGTTGATCTTATTACCTGTCACCGTTCTCATCATCAACATCATCAGACCTTTCCATTCATATATATATATATATATTACATATT
>NW_023466058.1:0-7967 GCF_013731165.1 Rhagoletis pomonella | reverse complement strand
TACAGAATTTTGGGTGTCTGACTGGTTAAGCAGTCCTCGCTTAGCCATCCTGCCTCCCCTAGGCGCGCTAAGCGGCTAGAGCGTCTTTCAGCTCCTTCAGGGTTCGCATCGCTTCATGCACCAGCCGTTTGGTGACTTTTCCTTTCGGCGTTATGTTTCGAATTCTTGGTGTAGTGCGTTTGATTGGGTGCTTGTTCTGCGGCACGGCTTTGTGCTGGCGACGCCCAGTAAATGCGGAGCCAATGTTCCGAGCAAGTCTTGGGGGATAGCGTGCAGGCGGCTTTAACCGGCGACCAGAGGTGCTGGAGTCATTTCTATGTAAGAGCGTGTGATGATATTGGCCACATGTTCTACAATTTCCGTTTGATGTGCACGCGCTTGTAGCGTGGGAGAGTGCGAGACAGTTTGTGCAGAACTTATGAGCTCGCGCGATGAGGAACCTCTGTTGTGGGTGCATGGCCCGAAAAACTGGGCATACTCTGAGCGCATGATAGCGCGCACAAAGACGACATCTCTGAAAGTCTGTTGCTGATGGTTCGCCAGTTATAGGTTGAGTAGGTGCCGGGATTGGAACCCCATCCATCGGCCGTACTACCCTCGGCGACAAGGCACGGCGTGGCACCGGTTGAGGCGTATCAACCTTCCCCTGCGACGAAGTGGAGGGGCGTGGCGCTGGCTTAGGTGTGTCGGTCTTCCCCTGCGACGAAGCAAAAGTGCGTGGTGCCGGCTGAGGCTTGTCCATCTCCATCTGCAAATAGGGATTTGCGAATAGCTTAATAGTGGGATGTTAGACACTGGTTAATAAGGCAGAGGGATAAGCTTATAGGTGGATTGCCTGTCAAGTCATTGTGGGAAACAAATGTATGGAAGCAGTGCGGGTATAGGGCGGCCATTCAAGACGAGAGATATCAACATGAACGGTGAAAATCGGTTTAGTTATCTGCTGTGGGTGTTGGAGGACCATTAGCGTATGGCAACGGGCATAGCTTTACAATAGACCGAGTGAGAATGCCGGTTTTGGTGCATACGTCAACTACACGGATATGCCCATCTGGACCGGGATGGGTCCTTTCTATGCGTCCAAGACGCCACTCAGTGGGCGGCAACGTATCATCTATAATGAGGACGCATTCTCCAGCTTTCGGTGAAACTTTAGTGTCTTTCCATCTATAACGTTTCTGAAGGTCTTTGAGATAATCTTCCTTCCAACGGCGGCTGAATTGATGGTGCACAACTTTAACCCTCTCCCACCTATTGAGAAGAGACAAATTGCTATGGTCTACTTCCGGGAGAGACAAGAGGGCAGTTCACCTTAGGAAATGGCCAGGGGTGAGGGCCGTGAATTCCGTGGGATCTTGGGAGAGAGCGCAGATGGGCCGAGAATTTAATACCGCTTCGATCCTAACTAAAAGAGTGGCGAATTCTTCAAACGTGAATTTGTGTGCTCCAGCTGTTCGTTTGAGATGTAACTTGAAGCTTTTGACGGCGGATTCCCATAATCCGCCCATGTGAGGGCTGCCAGGGGGGATAAATCTCCAATCAATGCCTTGGGGAGAATATTGCTTGACGATGTCTTGAGATACTTCTTGCAGGAAACTACAGAATTCCTTCTCTGTTGCTCTTTTGGCTCCAATGAAAGTAGTGCCATTGTCACTCATCATTCTTGCTGGATAGCCTCGACGCCCAACAAACCGGGCAAACGCGGCGAGAAATGCGTTTGTGGTCAAATCGGAGCACAGCTCAAGGTGAACCGCCTTTGTTGTGAAACACACAAATACGGCCACGTAGCCTTTCACAATGGTGGAGGACCTTAGCATGGAGGCTTTTACTTGAAAAGGCCCAGCAAAATCTACACCGGTGGTGGTGAAAGGCGGAGCGTAAGTGCAACGCTCTGGTGGCAACGCCGCCATGATTTGAGAGCGCGTTTGATGCTTGTGAGCGGTGCAAGCTTTACATTGAAAAATGCACTTTTTTATAAGAGGCTTGAGTCGGGGGATGTAGAATTCCTGTCTTATCATTTGCTGCATGAGCCGAAGTTCGGCATGTAGGAGGAGCTCGTGGAGAAAACGAAGATAGAGAACAGCAAATCGAGATTTTTCGGGCATAATGAGGGGATGACGTTCATTATAGCTAAGAGTGGAGTGGGCCAACCGACCATTGACCCGGAGTAACCCACACTTGTCTAGAAGGGGGTTGAGAACTAGCAAGGGGCTTTTCTTAGCAATTGGCACTGACTGCGATAAGCATGCAATTTCGCGGGGGAAGTAACGGTTTTGCGTTAAGGCAATGAGACGACGTTTGGTAGAGCGGAAATCATTGTGCGATAGGGGTAATGGGAGAGGATCCTGGGCGGCTTGATTTCGGTTCTTTAAGCGATCTAAAAATTTGAAGACATATGCCATAACTTTAAGCATGCGGGAAAAAGACGAAAAGCGATCTAAAATGTCGGTATCATCTTCGGCAGTGTGAAAGGCGTCGACTCGACGGACTTCCGGTGGGTTAATAGAGCGGGTAGCGGATTTTGGCCAGGTGTCGGGTGGTTGGGTTAGCCAGTTGGGCCCATGCCACCATAGAGAAGAGGAGGCTAAATCGAGGGGTTTGCATCCTCTTGTTCCCATGTCCGCGGGATTTTCGCTGCTGCACACATGCCTCCAAGTGGAATTTCCTACCAGATCAATGATTTGCGCGGTGCGGTTCGAGACGTAGGTTTTCCAGGAGTGGGGCGGTTTTTCCAGCCAGGCCAGGACTATTTCTGAATCTGACCACATTGTCAGTTTTCGATCTGAGAAACCGAGGTGCGATTGGACAGCTGAGGCTAATTTAGCTAGAAGGAGAGCCCCACATAGTTCGAGTCGAGGTAGGCTAATGGTTCTGAGGGGCGCAACTTTGCCTTTTGACACCAGTAGGTGGGAAGAGACTTGTTCACCTTGTGTGGCTCGGACGTATATGGCTGCGCAATACGCTTTTTCCGAAGCGTCGCAGAACCCATGTAGCTCCATTTGTTGGCCTGGAACGTAATTGACCCATCGGGGTATTTGAATGGCCGAGATAGATTTCAAATTGTTGGCGAATTGCAACCATTTATGGAGGCGGAGGGGTTTGACTTGTTCATCCCAGTCAGTTCCATCGAGCCATAGCTCTTGTAAGAGAACTTTGGCTTGAATCATTATTGGCGAGAGCCATCCTGCGGGGTCGAACAGTTTAGCGACAGAAGAGAGAATCTGTCGCTTTGTGCTCGCCGACGAGGCTGATATGGATTCAATGGTGTAAGAGAAGGAGTCAGTAATGGCATTCCATTGAATCCCGAGGGTTTTGGTGATACTTGCTTTTTCGAATTCGAGAAAGTTGCTCTCAAGCAAGTCCTCCTTTTTTATGTCTTTGAGCAAATCAGGGTGGTTCGCCGTGATCTTTTTTAAGGGAAAGCCAGCGGATTTCAGAGCTTGAATGACTTGGGAGAGAGATTTAGTTGCTGAGATGAGGTCATGACCTCCAGAAAGTATGTCGTCCACATATGTTTCGGTTTTTAGTATTGGCACCGCCAAGGGATGTGTTATTTTTACATCATCAGAGAGTTGGTGAAGAGTGCGTATTGCGAGAAATGGTGCACAATTTACACCGAATGTCACGGTTTTTAACCTGTAGTCTCGAATGGGGCTGCTTGCAGATGATCTAAATATAATTCTCTGGTAATTCTGGTGGTCTTTATGTAAAAGTATCTGACGATACATTTTTTCTACATCGCCATTGAACACAAACTGATACGTGCGCCATTTGAGGATTAATAGCATCAGATCGGGTTGAAGTATTGGTCCGGTATAGAGAACATCATTAAAAGAGAGTCCGGAACCTGATCTTCGTGATGCATTAAATACGACACGTACCTTGGTGGTTCTCTTTTCGGGTTTGACCACCGCGTGGTGGGGGAGATAGAAGGAATAATATTTTCCTTCTGAGGATTTTTCATAGGAAGTTGTTTCTTCCATATGATTTAGGGTGAGATATTCCCCTAAGACATTATCATACAGGGGTTTTAGGTCGGCTTTTTTTCTGAAGACTTCTCTCCATACTGAAAAATTGCTGGAGAGCTGTGGTGCGAGATTGACCTAGAGATATTTCCTTCGGGAAACCTGGCTTGAAAGGGAGCCGGACTACGTAGCGACCTTCAGGCGTGCGCGATGTTGTGGATTGGTATAACTCCTCGCATAGCTTATCTTCAGGACTCATGAGGTTGGGTGTCGGAACTTCTTCTACCTCCCAGAACTTTCGTAGTTGGGATTCCAGTAGTTTGTTAGAGGTTTGTTCCACTTGAGTGGAGAAAGATACCACATGATTAGGGATTTGACCGCTCAAAATCCAGCCAAAAATGGTATTTTGTGCTAACAGATTTTTTTGAGATATGTTCAATGCCTTCAAGCATGATTTGCGGGATGAGATAGCTGCCTATCACTAGGTCGATTTGAGACGGGGAATGACAATTGGGGTCTGCTAGCTTAATATGAGACCACTTCTCGCGTTGTTCGCGAGTTGGCTGGAATCTTGGGAGTATTTTAGTTAGTTGGGGTAGCACAATTGCTTGAGCGGTGACTTTCGTAGCAAAGTCGGAGGAGACTAAGACAAGAGAACAGATTTTGTTCGAAGTCTGAACTACTGTCCCACCCATGCCGGAGATTTCAAAGTTCGAGCTTTGACATGGTAATCTCAGTTTGTTTTGGGCCTTAGAAGAAATGAAGCTCCGTTCTGAGCCCTGATCGATGAGAGCTCGCAGTTTAAAGAGTTCTCCTCTCTGTTCTACTGAGACTATCGCTGTAGGGAGAAGGACTTTGCTCTCATTTTCAGAGTAGTACGATTGTACTCTGGTTCCATTAGAACTTGACGGTAAATCATCTTGTTCTTCCGTTTCTTGTGGGGCTTGCAGGTTGGGGTTTGGCATATCAGTCATGGCTACCTGCGATGTGGTCCTTTGTACTCGAGAGTCTTGCCTTTTTGGCGGAGGGGCTGTGCTATAGTGCAGCACTGAGTTGTGTCTTTCTCGACAATTGGAGCAGGTTTGAGTACTTGGACAATCTTTCAGGGAGTGTGACTGAGAGAGGCAGTTAAAGCACATGTTGTTTTCTCTTACGAATTTTCTGCGATCCTGAACCGACAATTTACGGAACCTGTGGCAGTTCCACAATGAGTGCGAGGAATCTTTGCACATGGAACATTTATACATCGTACGCTGTTCTGTCACATGCGATTGGACTTGCGTCGATGATTTATTATGCGACTGTTGAAAGTGAGAAGGTTTGAAGGGGGGTCTGTTGTGCGGTTGAGTGGTTCTAAATGAAATGGAATTTTGGGGATTGGGTCTTGGTTTGGCTGGGCGCCATTGATCAACCCTTTCGACCACCTCATATCGAGTGGTTAGGAACTGGTTCATTTGGGACCAGTTCGGAAGGTCTTTCCTGGAACTGAGAGATTGCTCCCACAGAGCTACTGTGTTCTCAGGAAGTTTTGAGGTGACGAGGTAAATTATTACGGGGTCCCAGCTCTCTGTGGAGACTTGTTGGGTGGCGAGAATTTGGAGACAGTTATTCACTGATGATTGGAGTTTTTGAATATCTTCACTGTTCTCCACTTGAATAGATTTTAAATTCATGAGAATACGTATTTGGTTGTCAACTAATACTCTTTTATTCTCATAGCGAGACCGTAAGGCTTCCCATGCCAGATCAAAATTATCATCGCTCAGTGGGAATTGTTTCACGATTTGGCCGGCTTTGCCTTGAGTCTTGTACCGGAGATGGTACAATTTCTGAGCTTTTGTGAGTTTTGGGAGATTAATATATACCGCCAAGAACATGTCACGAAAAGACGGCCATTGCTCATAACCCCCATAAAATGTTTCCGTATCGCACGGTGGGACCTTTAGGCCGAAGCTAGAGTTTTCCTGGGGTTGAGACATACTGGGAGTGGGCGTGGTATTGCTGACTTGATTAAGAAGCAGGAGTTGATCACCAATCTGGGTTTTCGTATTTTCATACGTTATGAGGCATGACCTGTATTTATTATAAGCGGAGGCTTTGAAGTCCTCGGGAAGGTCCTGCTCCTCAGTCTCTATTACTAAATCATATGCGCTCTGTACTCGATTCCAAAAATTATCAATGTTCTTGTCTTTAATTTTTAGTGCAGACTCAGTATTGTCTTGTACTGAATCGGGTACAGTAATCCATTAAATTGTCTGTCTCAGAGATAAATTTAGGGGCTACGACTGACTGTTTGGGTTTCTTATTGGACCTTCCGCCTGCACGCGTAGCGCGTTGAGATTCAGCGGAAGTTCCTTGTTGCTTCTCATCATCACTCATTTTTGGACTTTTCGATTTAGCGTCACTATGAGGTGCGGCAAGCATTAACGAGATGACTTTAAATTTTATTTACGATACGGAGATCAAAGAGAGAAGAGACAAAAAAAAAATCTACTGCCGGTCTAAACTCGAGTTCTTGTGACCGAACGTAAATGGAGGGTTTCGCTATGTATATAGTTATATATGTATATATATTTGTGATGATTCTTGCTAAATTAACGCAATGAAAGGCAATTACGTAAGTGCGAATGCCACGATATATAAAAAAAAGGGTGTTTGCACTTTGATACGTGCTACTGATAAAATCGCTGGAGAAGTTTTATTTTATTGTATTTATTTTTTTTTTTTGTTTGTGGGTCTATTGAGGGATATAAGGGGACCGTTTCACTGTACCCGCACTGCACCGTATAACTATGTGTATGTGTGCCGAATTAGCCTTTATCTTAATAGCACTTTATATTATATAATGTATTAAATGTATATATGTGTTGTTGGGAAAATGTAATTATATGTTAGTAGAGATAGTTTACAATATGTTTGTGTATATATGTATGTTTACACGGAGATTTGCTTAAACATGGAGCATAGGGATAATATGCAAGTAATTTTTATTCTCAGCTTTTATTTTGTTGCATACGTTTCTAAATATTTCAGAGACGAACTTTCTTTTTTTGTAAAGTAGAAAGCCACTGTACGTTATTTCAGTGTGAGATTATAAATTGAGATCATAACACGAGTTTGTGCCACTGTATTTAATTATATGAATGTGTGCTTATACGTGAGCTATGTATTGTACATACAAATGTATGTGTGTATGTATGTTTGCATACACGAAGCACCTGTTTCACTTTAATATTTTGTTGTGCAAACTAAAAAGGAGATATATGTTATAAAAATGGATGTGAGTAAATTATGCACAAATGGGTTTTAAATCATACAGGGGCTCGCTTAATTGGGAGAGAATTTAGTTTTACAGCTTTTATTTTTACTGTCTTACAGTATGTATTTACCGCGTATGTATGTACATATGTACGTATGTACTATATGCAAATGTTCTTGTATGTACAGTGGTATATGCGAACCGTTTCGGGATTTATTTACTCGAAGAAATGAACTTGTTAAAAAACCAATACGGTCGCAGAATTACGGGAATCGAGGAAAAGAAATGTACATATGTATATGTGTAAAGAAATTTTCTATAACGGGATGCGAGCACCGTTTTTATTAAACTTATAAGATTTTTCTTTAGAGGATCAAAATGTATGCGCGATTTGGCTAGTTTTTAGGCTGTTTTTTGGTGAAATGGGGTTAGTAAGCAATTCAGATTCTTACTTACGGTTTTTAGGGATACTTTTTATTTGGGTTCTGAATTCCAACGGTGCTGGCTCTTTCAAGGCGACGAAGGACCAGTGTTTAGGCGGTAGGCCTTTTCGGGGAATAGGGTGAGATGACCCAACGGCGGGGGGTGAGCTGACCCTCAGATGGGGGTGCTGGCGAACCGGGAGGCTAGTGGTGGCGGCGATGTGGTCAATGGTGGCAGGCGGCGATGTGGTAGATGGTGGCAGGCGGCGATGCAAAACGCTGGCGGCAGGCGATGATGCGGGAGCTGTTGACGAACGGCGA
>NW_023466057.1:0-7968 GCF_013731165.1 Rhagoletis pomonella | reverse complement strand
AAAAAATGTAAATATTTCAAAAACGGTGACACTTTTACCTGAAAAATTTTTGTTTATCAGTGAGCTTAACCACCCACCTACCTTCCCCTAAAGTTTGGCACGTTACTTCTGGGACACCCTGTATAGTGTAGAACAAAAAAAGAGTCAAAGTTCTGCTTGCCAAAAAAGAAAACTGGATATCCTCATCTTTAAGAAGGAGCCTACTATCGAAAGCTGACAATAACAAAGGCAACGTTGATCCGGATTAACGGCGCAGTTGATCTGATCAAAATAGTGTCTTAACAGAATATAAATAATTAGAATTTCAAAAACCTACAAACTATTCCAAATGCTAGTCGGGGTAACTATAAGCGATTCGAGCGTCATATTTCTTTTAAATCCGTGCAGCCCTTTCGCATTATCTAGCTGCAAAAAATATAACCTTATCGCACATCTACAGGCCAAGGGCTTTCTTTTGACCCCTCATATTTCAGAAATAAACAGGCAAGATATACAATCCATTTCCGAGTGAACTTCTTCAAATCTCAAATTGAGTTCGAAGCAAATTTGTTTAAATTGACTCGGAAGTGAATTGCAGAACCTATCTGAAAGACTTTTCAAACCCACTTCGATTGATATCCATTTTTTAAAACATCATTTATTGTATTAAACGTGGCAAAACTACTAAATATATTTCAGAAATAAAGCTTTTTCAAGCCCACCCATATTTTAATAGTTCAATTACCTTTTTAAATAATTTGAATATTTGAACAGGTGGTGACCCTCGGCAAACACCTAAAAAATATTTCTAGTGTTCCAACTAAATATTTCTTAACACTCTTTCGTTTGACGCCAATATATACAACCAAGTTTTAATACATATTTGAATAAGGTAAATGCCTTAACTTAAAGCTGTGACAGACGGCAAAGCTTATGCATATAATCTGGCACACATATGCACATAATAATTTTGACCTAACAGACGGCAGTTATGTGGATAAACGAGCCGCAAGGTCGTGGGTTCGAATCCCACGGCCAATTGAATTTTCATTTACTTCGTTTTCATTCTTTTTTTTATAAGTTCTATTTTTTTTTACGTTGCTTTCAGTTAGTTGTTGTTGACTTTTTATTAAAATTCAGCTCTAAAATTTTAAATTAACTAATAGTAAAATAAAAAAATGTGATATAAAATAAAGCAAATGAAAACAAAATAAAGTAAAATTAAATATATAGATCAAATAAAATAAAAAAAATACTTAGCACGGTGCATAGGCAACTGGCTGAGTCAGTGGGATCGTCGGTTTGAATCCTACTGAAAGAAGTCTGATGAGGAAATGTGGTGATTTCCGAAATAGCTATCCCTTCTACCATTTTTTCTAATTATTGTTGCTTTTCCACAATAAATCTTCATTTAAAAAACGGCCCCGAGCTCAATATAAATTGTTAAAAAAAATATAAAATAAATAATAAAAACAAAAAAAATTTTCGCAATCGCTCCAACCGAGGATCGAACCTGGCAGCTACAGGCTTGTAGCCCGTAAGTTTTACCACTCGGCTACCGCGGACGCGGAACTCGCGCGCTTTGTTTGCTTACTTGTACAAAAGACAACAACTGGCCATTTTTACCAGTGTTGTCAACGAAAACTGCCCGGATCGCAGTTAATTCCCAAAAATTTCATGCATTTGTTCGGTTGCTTATGCGCATTTTAAAGAGGAAAATGGATGAGTCAAAGCAAATAAAGGCTGTTTTTGCAAATAATCGAGCCCGTTTGTCAACCGTATTAGTTTGAGTTGAATTTTTTAAACAATTGGCAACCCTCCTAAATATATCGCAGAACTAAAGCCTTTCAAAATCATTTCGATGATACCCTTCCTTTAATAATTCATCCAACTTATTAAATAATTGGAAGGTAACTTTATAAACACTTGGCAACCCTCTTCAAACATTATAAATGTTGAAACTCAAGTTTTCTTAACACCCTTTTGCTTCATATTTTAAGTAACTTGCGTGAAAGTTAATTAATTTCGATTTATTGAACAGGTGGAAACCATCTTTAAAAGTAACTTCGCGCTAAGACAAACTTAAATATTCTTCGTCTAACATTGCGATACATATTCTAATTAACTGATGAATGTAGTTGAATTTTATTTTTAAACACGTGGCAGAACCGCTAAATATAGTTCAGAAATAAAGATTTTTCAAGCCCCATACGATTTCTACCCACATTTTAATAATTCATTTAACTTTTTTAATATTTTGAATAAAATTTTTAAACATGTGGCAACCCTCTTCTAACACCACAAAAATGTTCTTAGACTTCTCAGCACTCTAGTGTTTGACATCCGTATATTGACATTTCATATAACTTGTGGATAAGTTAAATAAATTGAACATTTCAAACAGGTGGCAACCCTATTTAAAATATTTTCAAACTATTACCTTCTAACCCCCTTTCGTTTGGCACCCATATGTTGAAACATATTTCTCCTAACTAATTCCTCTAATTCAAATTGAATTTGGTTTTTTAACAGGTGGCAACCCTCCTATAGTTCAGCTAAGAAACGAAGCTTTTAAAAACTATTTCGATTGATACCCACCTTGTAATAATTGATTTATTTTTTTAAATAATTTGAACTTAAATTTTTAAAAGGTGGCAACTCACTTTCTGAGTCTGATGGCATTGGTTATTAAATCATTTGAATGCAAATATAAATATTTTTTCTTCACATATTTCCTTGCACTTTTGGCAGTTTTTAATAATTTTTTTTGTTAACTATGAAAGTAGTATATGCTTTATATATAATAATTAAATTATTATAAATCAAAAGTTCATTTTTTGTTAGTGAGCTAGTGGCTTTGTTTCTCTCAACTCGCCATTTCACATCCATAATAGAAAACACTCTTTCTGAATGCCGAAGTTGCGGGAATTAAGAGTAGAAATGTAATAATTAAAAGTCGATATTTTAATTCATTCTCATTATTTTAAAAAATGTTGCCATTTTTGATCTGTGTTGCTATTCATAAACTCACTATGATCTTTTATGTTAAAGTATATTTCTTTTAATGTTGTAATTTCAGTATAAATTCCATCCATTTTAATACACATTTTTTCTTACAAATTACTGAAATATATTTATATTTATAACTGAATAAATATAGTATTTTTGCACACTATATTTTTACGCAGACCTAAAAAATAGTACAAAACTATAAAAATATTACAGTACGGTTGGCAACCCTAGTTCAGGGGTCATATAAAATCATTATTAGCTAAAATTTCCCGGAAAGAAATTTTTGGTTGCACAGTGTATACGTCATTTTTTCATCGATATGTTTCCGATAACTTAAAATTAGAGTTTTATTTTTTCGGTCAAAAGTAACAGTTAAAATTTGTCTTTAAGTTCTTCAATCAGAAATACAAGTTGGCTTTTGACTTTTTTAAATTTTTTTTAAGTGAAACTTTTTTAGCGGCGCACTACAGGCAAAACACGGGTTTTTTTTTTCAAAATTGTAGATCTTCGCTTAGAAAAGAGATAATTTAACCCTTTAATGCAGAGTCTGTCATATATGAAACGCTTTTTAACACTTTCACGGCAGAGGTAAAATGCTTCTCATATACTTATAGTGTTTCTAATAGAATGGGAGCCAAAATCCAAAATTTGAGGGTTAAGTTATTGTTGTTGTAACTTCTCTATAGTTTTCCTACATTATATGATCATTTATCTTCACAATAAAAAAAAATTTCATTCCATTATCTCTTTTCTAACCGAAGATCTACGATTTTGAAACAAAAACTCGTGTTTTGCTTATAGTGCGGTGGTTGGTTTGTTGGGAGTAAATTGGCAAATTCAACGGAAATTGCACACGGAAAAGGTGCAGCGGAAATGGTTGGAGCTGAAACAACTGATTCCTGAGTGTATGCACACGTTATGAATTTAACAAAAACTTGCCAATAAAAGGTTCAAGAATAACATTTAGAAAAAGACCAATACAAGAATGAGAGTAAAGGTGAGTACGTACATAAATAAAGAAAAGGATAAAGGCAAAGGTAAAAATAAAAACCAAAAACAAAGATCCGTAAACATAAAGGCAAAAATGAAGACCAAAGTAAATTTAAACACTTTACTTATATAAAGGTGAAGGGAATTATGTAGATGAAGAAAATGATAAACATAAAAGTAAAAACAAAGATAAATATAAAGCAAAAGATGAGAATGAGGATACCGATAAAAGTAAATGTGAAAATAGAGAAAGAAAGATTAAAATAAAGGTAATTATAGAGAAAATGATAAAGGTAGAGACACAGAGACTCAATCTGGGAACTGGGATTTTCGGGGTTCTCGGGACTTATCGATATTTTTATCGATTTTGTTATCGAAATTCGAACGAAAAATTACACTGAAGATGGCGCAACACCGAAACCGGTTTGTCTCCAAACCAAATTTGACAAGGGATGACGACTAATAACTTGTTTATACGTGGCAATAAAACGTTTCTAACTTCCACGCTTACAAGCAGATGAAATAGCGATTAAATTTCAACTTTTATTTTGAATCGAAAAAATGAAACTAAAATTTTAACTGTTACCTATATTTGACTGAAAAAATACCGGTCAAAAATAACGGTGTTTCCGACAGATCAGGAATATGATGTATTGTGGAACGATTTTCCATCATCCCTTGTCAAATTTGGTTTGGTCCTGCGAAACACAGACTAACGGCCGATCTCTTCGAGGAGGTAAATACCAGGTGAGCTGTGAAAACCACTTGCCACACTACCAGAAAAATTTAGCCAAGGATTGATTTAAAGCGATTCATAGTTCTCGCTCGACTGGACCACTCTTCTCTCAGAATAGTAGTCAGGGTAATCACCGATGGGCATACACGGAAAAAGGTTAAAGCGATTCATAGCTCTCGCTCGACTGGACCGCTCTTCTCTCAGAATAGTAGTCAGGGTAATCACCGAACACTGCCTGATGGGTATACACGGAAAAAGGTTAGGTTACCCCACCAACGATTTTGGTTAAGAACATCGAAAATTATTTTAGCCATTGTCCCGCCCTGGCCAATACGCGCAACAAATTCTTCAACACTTCAGCACTTTTTAAATTGTTTAGCCGACCTGAGCTCGGCGAACGTTCTCGACTTTTTGTGCTATGTAAAACGTGATCGGTGGTTCAGTTACTAAGGGAGGGAAAAAACAAATGTCTTCGGGCAGCGGTATAACAATGGGTTTTTCCAGCTTACGTGTGCTCCGTGCGCTGCGCTGCGTGACAGCCACTCAAACCTAGCCTAGCTAACAAGCATCACACTGCCATATTCAAATATCATATAGATTTCCGTCTAACTTCTTGAATTGGAATTTTGAAAACGACTGTAATTATCAATCCCTGGCCCTCAGTAGCTTTTTGCCCGGCGCTGCCTAATGACTTCATTCTAATGTTGTTCACTATACGTTCTTCCTTCTGTTCTGAGCTCTTCTCTATTATTGTGTGGTCCCTAACAAAACAGGGCTATGTTCTACCCAAGTATGGCTGCCACATCATCTCTTTCCGTAATTTTGTAAGCCGGAACCCAAAATAGGAACGTCTTATTGTTTTCCGCCAAAGCATTCAGTCTGCCCATGTACTCCAGAACTAATGCTAATTTTATTTTATGGGAAAGAATGCGCTGAGTGCTGCCTGACTGTCACTTAAGATGACGATAAACTGATAGTGATATAGGAATATAGACCATCTGGTTTTTTGGACATTAAAGGATTCTTCATGGTGTCCGGGCGGAAGTAATAAGCAGGGCACTTCAAAAAAAAAAGCACACAGCATCTACCGTTGCAGGACGTCCTGTTTCGCCGCCACGCCTTCCAGGTATGCGACCTTAAAAAGTGAAAAATGATAGTTAACAATAAAGCAAACAAGAAAGGTGTAAAAGTCTTACCTTCATATATTTCTCTATGAGTCCGGGCGAATACTTCACGACCCGGATGCCGACGATTTGGGTATCGCTCTGCATCGAGTCTTTGAGCAGCTCTGGCATTACAGCAAGCTTCACCGTAAATTAGGTGAATATCCGCATATTCTTGCGACGTATACTGCGTGATCTCTGTCATAGTATTAATAACACAATGTTCGAAGGGTCCAATTTCACAAAATCCACTTTCACTAATTCCGGTAAGTAACACAAAATAATGTCAGGAGCAGGTAATAATGTCCCTTTGTACTATTTAGCATGGCATTTGACGGTAACAAGAGCAAATTCAATTTAAATCTATTAAATACATTCTAGCGTGTCTCAGTCCTTTACCCACAAAAGCGGCTATAACTTTTTTTTTTCTATTCAAAACAGTAAGTGTGGCACCTTTCTGAAATCTTTATTAAATGAGCAATTTTTTTATGTAATGTAAAGTTATAGCTCAGTACATTTTTTTTTCACCCGAGATAGTCAAAGTTGGGGAAGAAAATATCAAAAAGTTAAAAATCCAGAAATAGTCCTAATTTTATGATGGTTCCTTAATATATTTTAACTACATTGCATTTGAGTATGGAGAGGCAACTATCTGGAAGTATTTTAGATAAAAAATTTACTAAGTATTGCCCGGTTTGTAGTTGCAGTTAAAGAAAACACATGAAAAGGCACGATTTTTTTTTAATTCGAAAAAATGTAAATATTTCAAAAACGGTGACACTTTTACCTGAAAAATTTTTGTTTATCAGTGAGCTTAACCACCCACCTACCTTCCCCTAAAGTTTGGCACGTTACTTCTGGGACACCCTGTATAGTGTAGAACAAAAAAAGAGTCAAAGTTCTGCTTGCCAAAAAAGAAAACTGGATATCCTCATCTTTAAGAAGGAGCCTACTATCGAAAGCTGACAATAACAAAGGCAACGTTGATCCGGATTAACGGCGCAGTTGATCTGATCAAAATAGTGTCTTAACAGAATATAAATAATTAGAATTTCAAAAACCTACAAACTATTCCAAATGCTAGTCGGGGTAACTATAAGCGATTCGAGCGTCATATTTCTTTTAAATCCGTGCAGCCCTTTCGCATTATCTAGCTGCAAAAAATATAACCTTATCGCACATCTACAGGCCAAGGGCTTTCTTTTGACCCCTCATATTTCAGAAATAAACAGGCAAGATATACAATCCATTTCCGAGTGAACTTCTTCAAATCTCAAATTGAGTTCGAAGCAAATTTGTTTAAATTGACTCGGAAGTGAATTGCAGAACCTATCTGAAAGACTTTTCAAACCCACTTCGATTGATATCCATTTTTTAAAACATCATTTATTGTATTAAACGTGGCAAAACTACTAAATATATTTCAGAAATAAAGCTTTTTCAAGCCCACCCATATTTTAATAGTTCAATTACCTTTTTAAATAATTTGAATATTTGAACAGGTGGTGACCCTCGGCAAACACCTAAAAAATATTTCTAGTGTTCCAACTAAATATTTCTTAACACTCTTTCGTTTGACGCCAATATATACAACCAAGTTTTAATACATATTTGAATAAGGTAAATGCCTTAACTTAAAGCTGTGACAGACGGCAAAGCTTATGCATATAATCTGGCACACATATGCACATAATAATTTTGACCTAACAGACGGCAGTTATGTGGATAAACGAGCCGCAAGGTCGTGGGTTCGAATCCCACGGCCAATTGAATTTTCATTTACTTCGTTTTCATTCTTTTTTTTATAAGTTCTATTTTTTTTTACGTTGCTTTCAGTTAGTTGTTGTTGACTTTTTATTAAAATTCAGCTCTAAAATTTTAAATTAACTAATAGTAAAATAAAAAAATGTGATATAAAATAAAGCAAATGAAAACAAAATAAAGTAAAATTAAATATATAGATCAAATAAAATAAAAAAAATACTTAGCACGGTGCATAGGCAACTGGCTGAGTCAGTGGGATCGTCGGTTTGAATCCTACTGAAAGAAGTCTGATGAGGAAATGTGGTGATTTCCGAAATAGCTATC
>NW_023466056.1:0-7972 GCF_013731165.1 Rhagoletis pomonella | reverse complement strand
AAGCTCCAACAGAATGCTTGTATTCGTATATAAAAAGGCAACACGAGTAATTTGTACTGTTTCGATAAACCGTTATTGTGCTTAGCTGAGTAACAGTTGTACACGGAAACACTTCTTTAAGGAAATTTAGTACGTCAAGTGCTAGTTTAGTATATCTAGGAGAACCGTGTCACCACTCTAGATGCAATAGAGTTATTCAAATTTGATTTTATTTCTTTCACACTCTCACTATTGGAGATGCCTATTAATGAAACTTCGTGAAATCGCGTTGGTTGGGCAGAAAAATTCGCAACAATTGAGTAAGAATCTATCTTGCTAGCCTTACCTGTTGACATTTCGGGTGCTCAGTTATATTTAGGCTAAATCATGTTGAATATTTGACTTGTCCAAAGCCTTGGTTTTCGTTTCATTGTGCATCGTTCTCTTCAGCTGCCTTGCAGATAGATTTTCCCCCTTTTGAAGATTACAAATATAGTACATATCTATACCAGAGAATTTTCCTCGTCCTAGAATCCTCGAAGCCCCGTAGTTCTTGATGTGCGAAATATTTATCCAGTTTCTGATGGTGGCTTCAATGACTGAAGATATGAGCTCTATGCATGACTGGTTGGGGGCAAACAAATTTATTCTAAGCCCTCTCTACCAAAATGGTCAGATGTATCATTCCCAGATTCTCCTGAAAAAACACAAAAAATAACGAAAAAATTCTGAAGTTTCCTTAAAAGCTCATGAGAAAATCACAAACTCTTCAAAAGTTACAAAGAGCCCCGAAAATAAATCTGAACCAAAAAAATCACGAGAGCTCCCGTAAAAAATATCCAAAGTTCTAAAGAATCCTGGGGAAAATATCCATTTGTTCCGAAAACCCCGAAAAGATTCAAATTAATACTGAAAGATTCCGCATAAATCGCCGAAGGTACTGAATAAGTCTCAAAAAATATAATAAGAAAAATTCCGAAGGATCCCGAGGATGTACGAAAAAGTTCTGAAGTTTCCTCAAAAGCTCCTGAGAAATCAGAAATTGTCACGAAAAAATTCCAAGATGTTAAATACAAATAATCCCGAAAAACCTCAAAAGGTTAAGAGGAGGTATCAAGAAATCTAAAAATCTTCAAAGGTTCCAAAAAGTCTCGAAACAAAAATTCTACATGTTCCGAAAATCCCGAAGTTCGAAAAAAACTGAACGCTTTCGCGTAAATCACCGAAAAAAAATTGCGAAAAGTCCCGAAAAATAATGAGGAAATTCTGAAGTTTTCTCAAAAATTAAAAAGGAACCCTATAAAAGCACGAAAAATCTCAAAAGCCTACTTTAAAAGTTAAAATATTCGAAAAATTTTCAGGAGTTCCAAAATATTAAAAAAAAAATAAAAATGAACGGTGCCATCCGAAATTCCTAAAATATCCAAAGTTCCGAAGGAACCCGATAAATTTCTCAAAAATTTTGACGGGGCGAATTAAGTAATACAGAGGAATGGACCAAAAGTCCTATAGTCATTAGGTGTTCATTGTAATTTTAGGGATAATTGGTGATTTTTAAATTTCTTTAAGAATTTTTAGGCATTTTCAGAATTAATTCCTTATTTTTTTTTTTTACTTTTCGGGACTTACTGAAATTTCTTTTTAGGTTTGTAATTCTTCCGAAATTATTGGCACAATATCGGCACTTTTCGTGGCTTTCGGTTAGGTTTATGCTTTTTAAGAAAATCATAGCTATTTTTCTTTTTGAAGCATTCTGTTAATTAATTTTTTTTACGTGACTGAGTTGCTCTCACAATGGTCGAAATAAAAATATCTATTGCTGTAAATATGTTTGTATCTTAAAACACCCATTTTCTCCTTGGCGGTAATTTTGAAACTGAAGATAAATTTTTCGTATGAAAAACCGCAGCTAAATATTTTTCTATTTCAGCTATGTTTTACACAAAAATGTATTTTTCTTTTGCTGTTTTGTGAGAATTAAAACGCGCACGGAATGCACAATGTGCAAGCAGAAGACTTGCAAATGTTTTGAAATTAACACGAACACACATATGTACATTTGTAAGTACAAAACTCACCGCAAGGATGCGCATATGAAATGCACTTTGTGAAAACTATGATTCGTCGTCAGTGGCGAAGCGTAAAATGACGCGGAGTGTGGGAAGGAGCGGATGAAGAGGTGTGGAGCGTGCGTTGTTTTGCTGTGTTTTTTTTTTTTTGGTGCAGCAGCAGCTATTTAACACCTCAAATTATATAAATAGATACTTGTAAAAATGGCGACAGTAACAGCCAGTTGTATGGTGTAGGATGTAATGCAGATGTATCCTTTTCGCTGTACGTGTCAGCCTTTTTGGTGTGTGTTTGTGAAAGCATCCGCTTTATGTTACATTTTAATTTAATGTAAAAATAAATATATTAGCGGTTGGTGTGCACTGTTGTGGTCTAATAATTATGTACATACACGCACGGGTCTTTGTGTTTGATTTATTCACGTATGCATAGACATATTTGTGGCGCAAAGTAGCCCTTTTGATGCACAAAAGGTGTGAAGGTCCTGCTTAGCTAGTTGGCGTGCTTAATTTTCCCCTCTTATATGAAACACTGTGAAACAAAGTCAAAAACTTTGCTTAGCTTTTCAAAAAAAAAAAAAAACAATCTGGTGACTTACATAGGCTTTTTTCGGCATAAAATGCAGGTCTTCCAAAACCCAATTTACTCTTAAGCAAAGTTTTCTTTGGGCCTCCCTCAATTACTTCGAAGTCATTTCAGACTTTTGATATATTTTTCGAGCTAGAACAGAATTTGTTTTCCTCTATATTAATAAAAAGGTGGGGCCACTCCTCGCTTGTGGACATGAAGGAAACTTTGCTGGTTGACTCATCAGCGACGGCATTTCCAGAAATAGTTTAGATATCTTTAATATAATGGGAAAAGGTTAGTTTAAGTGGCCTTGATTGCCTCATCTAGCACAGGAAAAGGACACACTTAGATCGCCATGGACCCATTGTGTTGCCATATAAATAAGAGACTCCTAGCGTCCCCCTTCATACCACGGAAATAACAAAAATTTGTAGCGTACGGTGCAGTTGTCGCTCCAAGCCATTCAACATGGGTCGGATGTGTATTTACTCCCCTGCACTAAGGTCCCGCAGACTATCTTGTATTTGCTGGTTCGTTAAATTTATTCTACAGCCAAAGCTTGCAAGAAGATAACCGGTACTGATTGCAGACAATAAGTTGCCCGGTAGTTCTTAATGGCCTGGCACCTACCGATACAATATTAGTGACGTAACACCTTGCCAGCACATTTACTGGGCAATTCTTGCAACTGACTTTCAACTCACCACAGTCTTTGGAAAGACAAAAGTCTTTCGTAAGACAATTGTCACTTCTGGCAACTATGTATCTGGAAATCCCTTTACTGTCATTCGAAAGACAAATTGAAAGATATGCTAACGGAGAGGTTTTAGCTTAATGCTGTCGGCCTCTTAGCAATACATTTTTATTTAAATTGAATTAGATTAAAAAACATACAATATTATTCTTTTCAAATCAATAAAACGTAATAAATAAAAGAAAATTCAATTAATAAAGAAAAAAAACAAATTGGAAATAAAGCAAAAAAAAAAACTTTTACAAATTAAATAAAATTTTTAAAACCAATTAATTAAAAAAAATTAGAAAGAGAAGAGCTTAATAGATGGTATATTCTTATTAAAAATAAAATAAATTAATTAAAAAATTTAATTTAATAACATTATAAAATGAAATTAAATTAGAATATATATTCTTTAAATAAAAAGAAAAAAATTTAACTTACCGAGGACTCGAACTCGAATCTCTCGAATGGTACGCCAGCGATTTGCTCACTCGGCCAGTAAGTCTGTTGGGGCGACGAGAGTTGAGTGATAAACAAGTGCTTTCTCCCAAAATAGCTTTTCACCACGAGTGCTGAATGAGGGGGTTTTTTTCTAACAGGCTAACCTAATATTCGCGGCTTGCATTTTGGTACGCATGATTAACTTGTCATTTACTCTAAAATTACCAGTAAGAAAGCTTGTAACTATTTTAACGCGATACCTTATAAGGGGAAGTAGTGTGGTCCTTGTTGATATTTTAAATAGCTCTACAATCCAAAAAAATAATAAAGTTCTAATTAACGTCACTAAAGGGACTGATAGCCTCAAGGGAACTACAGGGCTAAAAGGGCATCTTTATAAATTTAGAGTCTTGTCGAAAAATCTGCAAATATCGGTTTTGCGACTAAACTAAAGGAACACTATTACACCTGCTGTTTGAGTGTGATGTCCTATTGAAGCGGCGAATGAATACTAAGTATAGGTTTTCCCAGATCTTATAGAGTCTAAACGATATATGTTGTATCTCTACAGTTCCATAGAATTGCTCCGGACTTATCAGTCTATGTGCAGCCCATTTTCGACCGAGAATATTTGCCACCACCAATCTCTATGATGTACTTTGGTACTGAGTTTAATATGTCTTTTAGTATAGTTTCACAATGTAACGCCCATCCACTTTCGTACGCTATTATCAATGTGTAACTGTTTTCTTTACATAATTGCTCTTGTTATTTTTATATTAGCTGCTACTTAGAAGTGCAATCCAACAGCCTGTCCTGTACTTCTGCACATGCACTTCCAGTGTCTGCATTTGCCTGTCCATGTGTAAAGCTACCTACTCCATCCTTGGCATAACACAAATGCGTTGAATTAGCGATTGTTTTTGACAGCGGATGTGTTTAATTTTAATGAAATGATGTCCTAACCTAGAGTGTGAAAATAAAGCCCAATCTAAACGGGTAGCAAGCAGAAGATGACTAGAGGTTTTTTTACAAAAAAAAAAGTGATTGAAATCTAATTAAACCGAGTTACAGCGTGGGCGCTCCTCTGTCTTTCGTTTGTGATACTGCGACCCCCTTCAATTTCACCACGGTTTGTCTGCTATGCTGTAATTTGGACAGATAAATGCATTGATTCAACTGGCTCGCATTGCCGGCCTCAGCAGTGTCGTCTTCGTCAGGAGCCTTGACGCCTTCGAAAATTTTCAACTTGGCCATGCTGGTGCCAAAGCGAATTTTGTTGTCCGACTTTGACATAGCCTTAAGAGAAGAAATCTGCTGGTTTTCTTGGATTCATCAAATTTAATAAGTTGCCAGTCTGTTATACAGGTTATGCGCTTTTTATGAAGCTTTAGGTATCTCAACAGCTTCTCGCCTCTTTTTTCCAGAAGAGGAAGATGGCCTTAATTTAAGGCTGATGAATGATTCAATCATTTTAGCGACGCACCCGGCGAGAAAGTCCAAATAGGCTTGCTCCGTGCATCTGATAACCTGGAATCCTCGAAAGAATCTAGACTAATCAAACTCCGGTTCGGGACCGGCGGGGTTAACGAGAACGTTAAAAATTTGTTCTACAAATAGTTAGCTTAATGGCCTTGTAATGTCTAGAAGGCCTAGAAGGAATACAAAACGTGATCTGGTTCAGTAGAAAGGGACTATTGACCATCCCGTTCAAGATCTTAATCATGAACAAAACCCCGAGCATCTCTCTACGGCTATGCAGCGTTTGCAAATTTATAAGCTTCCAGCGGCTTTTGTACGGTTACAGGTCTATTCTGCACGTTACCGAAGATTTTGTAACCCGAAAATTTTATTACCAAAAAATGTTACCAGTTCTTGTCACCGCGATTCTAGGAACGTTGGTAATGCAGTTAAAATATTCAGCAATTCAGCTATGAAGAATTGTGCAAATTCTGGCATTCCATATTTCATGGGGCAATACTTTGTTACCAGCTTATGAGATGGTAACAAAATTTACCGGTTACAAGAATACACAGAATGCGAAAAGGGTTTAAAAATTGACAGGAACTTTTTACCGGTTACAAACTTTTTATTACCAGCGCACAATAGACCTGTTAATGTCGAATCCCAAGGCAAATTATTTAATGCGAATAATAAGAATTGTTTCTGTACCGACTCGAGTCTGTCAGAGTGCGTTAGATATCTAACGCTCCATACGACGGACCCGTATTCTAAGATCGGCCTGACTAAGGAGGTGAAGAGAGCTTTAGTGACATAAGGATCTCTGAATTCTTTAGCCCAAATTCAAATTCTAAGCTTGAATTCAAGTCCCTTGTAAACTCTTGTGTTAATAGAGCCAAGGGCGTAGGGCTCTCGTATTTTTCAATCACCTGTTTGCAAAAACAGAAAACACGAATATCCGGCAGTGACCATCTTGGCTTTATGGCGAGATGTTAGCAACCTCAAGAGCGAATAAGCCTCCTCAAAGAGAACGATCGTTTCTAGACTTTTTAGAGGTTTTTAGACGCTCGTAACTATTGGCAGCGAAGACCAGGGTAACAATGTGCTAGCACTGAGGCTACTGCTGAATTGAGAACGAATTTCAACTTTCTTTGTGGCACCGAAACTAAATATTTTGCAGTCCAAGTGGCTCTTCTTAAAAAGTTGTAAATCCATAGTGGGTAAAGTCAGAGCGCGGTATGCACCTGCTTGTCGACGGGACTTAAAAACGAAGCCAATTGACCTTTGATTTTTAGACTTTGCGCCAAGTTTCTCAACATAGGTTCGAACGGGTCTTTATTCCCTTAAACTTTTCTTTGTCGAATGATGTTTCTATCGAAACTTGATCATATCCATGCGGACGACATTTGCAATCCGACGCAAGCGTTTAATAGTTTTGCGAAATCTAAGTTATTGCAAAGCTTTTGTACGAGCTTTGCCGATTTCATATTCTCCAGCTTCTATCACCCACACGAAAAGAGCCATAGACCTTCCATGGAATAGTTATTCTAAAAGCCACCAGGGCATTCTCATCTTTGTTCGGAATCTTCCATGTTTCTTGCAATCAAAATGAATGGACATATTGGGAAATTTGTAAATAGAAGGAACTTTTTGTTCATCCAGATATTTTGTGTTTACTTTTTAATTGCCTACCGAGCCCAAAAAACCTCTACCGGATCCTGAAAGAAGTAAAAGCACTACTTCAAGTCTATGGTTTCCAATATACCTGGATTACTATACCCAAAGAAGGGAAAGACTCTTTGCGTGTTGCCAGGAAGAACTCTTCTTACGGACTTATTCTATATCACGAACGATAGGCAACACGAACGATTCGTCTACAGAGGAATACTTCAAAAATTAGTCCGGCGGCATCATTTTAGCCGGTTTAAACGCAACCGAGACCATTGCAACGTAATACATGAAAAGCAAGACGAAGACGACCGATAGAGTTTAAAATCGCAATCAGAGAGGTTGTCGTCTGCAGATGAATCGTTCGTGTTGCCTATCGTTCGTGACACAGAATAAGGCCCTTAATCTCGCTCACCGCTAGACTAGCCTCTACTGTCTCTATCCCATCGCTCCATATCAAAAGCAGTTTTGCAATCGGAAAGAAGGTAGTGTGTATCGTATTACTTAATGAAGGTATTTTGCAGCTTTTGACGGACGGTGAAAATCTGAACAATGTTGGATTTTCCAAGTCTGAAGCCACAATGATAAGGTTTGTTCAGTTAATTTATGAAAAGTTCTAGTTGTTCAGTCAGCTCATCGATTGGACCTTAAAATTAATGTGAGGAGAGTAGGTCTTATCCGCGGTAGTTTGGTATATCTGCATCGTCCCTCTGTCGCCAGTCTTTCAAACGCGTGCCTTGAGAAATGATGCTTCCATATCTCAAGTGCACATCTGTTACCAAATTCCCATTTACGCCTCTATAAGAAGTAGCGCCGTTGTCAAAACCGGTTGCCTTATTTTTTGGGTAGAATTTTTGGTCCGAACTCATACCTGGCAGCACTGCAATTAGCCTATTAGTGTCTTCTTGGGATCTTGGTCACTAAAGGCTGTTTCGCACAATGTATACATGAAACTAAGCCTTTTTTAAATTTAGAAATCCGTTTGAACAGTCCTTAAGCCATTTAAATTTCAACAAAAGCCGCGCAGTAGAAGCTAATTGGCTG
>NW_023466055.1:0-7972 GCF_013731165.1 Rhagoletis pomonella | reverse complement strand
TAAAAATTAAACGGTCTTTTCGCACATGATGGCTACACATAAGGACTTAAGGCCGCGCCAGAAAATTTTGTGACTGGCATTAAAACGAACTCTGTTTTTGTACTCGAGCACACTTGTGCACAGAGTAACTTTGATCGCATAACGGTGGTTTGTAATACCCTAAAGGAATCGGGAAAACCAAATTCCCTAGAATACTAGAGAAGTTGATTAAGCCATGTCTGCCTGTACGTGTACACTATAACTCGAGCAAAAATTAGCATGTCTCAATGAAATTTGGAACAAAAATTGTCATTTAGGTTAGTATTGAAAATGAGCGAAATTGGACTGCAACCATGTCCATTTCCAATGTAACGGTGTTTACGAAAAATTCAAAAACTATAATATTTCCGTAAATACTCTATTCAAATTGTTAAAAATTAGAATTTCGGCATAAAATAGAGGTACTTACACCACTCCGCAGGACATGGGTTCGATCCCTGTTCCGTGTAACATCTAAATTAGAAAAAAAATCGAACAGCGGTCGCGCCTAGGCAATGGAAACCTCCGAGTGTATGTATTTCTGCCATGATAAAAGCTTCTCATAAAATCCATTCCAGGTTCGTAAGCGGCGTTAAACTGTATGTAGGTCCCTCCGTTTCTGTAACCACATCAAGACGAGCACCACAAATTAATGGAGAAGCTCGGCCAAAAACTCAGGAAAAGTGTAAGCTCCAAAATATTTTTATTATTTCACTAATGTGAAAAAAGAAGAAATGAAAAAAAACAACTCAAAAAACAATCTAGTTGAACTGCAGAACAAACAGGTAGTAAGCTAGTTCAGATCTCTCTTTCCAGGGGGCTACTCTAGTTCTTAAAGTAGAATATACGCCAACTTTGCGAAGAATTACGCGTATACATTAACATCGTCCTCAAGTATTTATATACAATGTATATTATACATAAATTTTTGTGTGGACGCAGAATTGAAGGGCATTCAAGAATAATACCCTCTTTGTAGTTATATGCATATAATGTTATATGTAAATAAATTTTAAGTGACAAAGCAATTTCTTATAGATAGTAAAAGTTCTGGTATATTGGTGAGTTTGAGAATTCGCTTTGTAAACTAAGAAGTTTCAGAGTAGATTTATTGTCAGAGTTTTCTAAAAGTTTTTCTTTGCTTATAGTTAACAAAAATAAAAATAAGACTTTTTGCATTGTGATTCTAAGAAAATCGTGCTAAACTCTTTGTAATATACGCAAGTACTAAACTAACTTTATAAATAAGTAATCGTATACAAGTTCAAATTTTACATTGTTTCTAAATATTCCGAACTCAGAAGACTTAAAATGCTTGCGAGAATAGCTAAAAACTTATATCTCTGGAACAGTCATTTTATCGCTGAAGTAATTTTTTGCACAACAGCAACACCCTTTTGCTTATCACTCAATGTTCGGAATCTTATATTAACAAATAAATATAAATTACTTTATGCTGATAAGGTGTGCTTTTTATTTATCTGTTTGACAACAAAATCGTTTTTTGTCGTTTCAGCCTTTCATATCGGCGTCTCTACTGTAGCACATTCATACTTACTAACCGAAATGCACAAAAACCAAAATGTAAAATACATACCTACATACATATTTACATAACAAATGAAGGTGTGTTTTAATATTGTTTCTGAAAAAATAAGGTAATTTATCAGGGTAAGGCTTTAAATGGATCTAGATTGCAATGTCCAAATTCGATTGAATAGCTGTTCTGAAACTACTGAGATGTCCACAAACTACCTTATAGAAAATCTTTAACCATACTTTGTATTCCGGCTGCGACAAAGGCAAAACTGGTAGCAGTAGTGAACGGACGGCCTTTGAGATCGATCGCAAGCACCCTGTTCATTTACAACTCTATCTTATAAATTTTCAGGCCAGTATGATCCTCTAGTTAGAAAAATTTGTTCCGTCTAGTCGATTCCCCTGCATGGTATAGTATATGTAAGTTGAGGCGCTAGTTCAGTACTCGAACCAACACTTTTCGTTGTGCCAAAATGTAGACGATGCCCAGTTTATTGACCCCTTGTAAACAATGAACAAAAATAGTAGGAGGCATTGTTGAAACTTTACTCCTAAGAGGATTATTAGGAATATAAGTTAAATGGGTATTCATTGTGTATTATATACCAGTTTCTTAAATCCCCAGTGAAGTTATGTACTCTAATAAATATGTGTATTGTTTAAAATTTGTATCGAAACCCCTGATTATCTGTTTCTTTGTTTTAAGCTGCTACGAGATGAAAGCAATCGATCTGATGATAATAGCAAATGAGCGATTAAATGTTTAGTGGTCCAGTTTTTTCTAGTATGTCGTCGGCCGCTGTGGTGTAGTAGTAAGCGGTGCGCGCTTCCACTCCGCAGCACCTGGGTTCAAGCCTTGGTCAAAGCAACATCCCAAAAAAATCTAGAAAAAAGGTTTTTTCTTAACAGCGATCGTCCCTCGGCAGGCAATGGCAAACCTCCGAGTGCATTTCTGCCATGAATAACAGCTTCTCATAAAACTACAATCACCGTTCGGAGTCGGCGTAAAATTGTAAGTCCCTCCGCTTTGTGTGACAACATCAAGGCGCACGCCACAAATGGAGGAAAAGCTCGGCCAAACACTAACATATGTGTAAGCGCCAATCTATTATTATATTATTATTATTAGTATGAAGAAGTCTGATGAGAAGATATGTTGATCCTCTAAGTAACAGCCATAACCTCTACCAATTGATAAATCATTGCTGCCTTTCCACAAAAATTTGTACATTAAAAGGTGTTGATTTTTGATTTTTTTAAACAGGTGGCAACCCAGCTCATACATTTAGCTTAGAAACTAAGCTATTTCCATGATATCCATATTGTAGTAATTCATTTAGCTTTTTTAAAAATAATTTTATTAAATTTTTTTTAATCGAACGAAACGGAATGAAATCCGGATAAACAAGAAAGCAAATTGATATAAACGTGGTAGTTTTATAAAGGGCGTCCAGGCCCTTTTTCAGAATGAAATATTTTCGCGAGGCAGTAAATATATTACTTTTCTCTAGCGAAAGAAGGTTCCCATTAGTGTGCAGAATTCACGCGTGATCATGCATGAGCAGGATACAAATTTCCAAACCCATGCTTGAATTTTTTAATCATTTAAATTACCCTGTTTAATATGTCAATCCAAAAAGTAATAGCTGATGCGGCTCTAGTTGCTAAAATTTGTAATTATGAGCAGAGAAAAGTAACTTATTAAAAAATGCTTTAAAAAGGTGACGATAAGCGAGATATTGAAGAATTTTCGTGGGACGTGATTTAAAATTTCCTCGCGCTCGAATCTCTAGTTTACATTACTCGTAAACCCTAGAACCATTGTAGAAACTTTTATTTCTTGGCTTTTAAATGTCCACAATTTTAGGGTTGAACATCTTCAAACACAGATTTACTTAATAAGTAAGAAAAATATTTTTTTTGTTATGTGTATTTGTGGTTTCATCATAATAAGCTTTCAAATAATAACAAAAATTGTGTATTCCAAGATTTGGGTATTTTTGCCATGTTCGGTCTCGGTCGCGACGAGGCGAATCGCGGTGCTTTGCAGGGCTACTCTAAGCCTGAGGATGTGGTAATAAAAGACATTAGGATAACTCGACTAAGTTTTCCACAGTGATATGCTGGACTTACAAAGACTGGTAATCTTGCTGAATGGTTAATAAATATTAAATTCTTTTGCAAAGTTGTGTGGCGTTTTAATAATAAGCTTTATTTTTTCAATGACTAGAGCCGGCTACTCTCCTATTAAAAGTACTGTACGCATGAAACTCTTCTTTGTCTTTTTTTTATTTTTGAAAGTTGTTATTATATATTGTAAAAATATTACTTGTTTTCAGCTTTCTGTGGTTAGTCATTAGGTCACATCTTCGCTAAATTGCCTTCTAATTCAATTAAGCGCAATTACAGCACTAAATGCTACACACAAATTGACTGGCAATAAATTTTAATTGAATTTCGTAAATATTTTCTCAGCTCAGTCCATAGCTGCCATTATTTGGTTGTTCGATCTGCGTTGTTCTTTTTGCTTTCTTATTTGCTTCATTTGCTATAGTATGTATAATCAAGCTGGTACACGTGTACATGCATTCAAACATATATGCATACATACATATGTACGTATAAATTCATATTCAATTGATTGATGTGGACGTGCTGGCCCGCCACTACTAATGCAAGTCGCAAACTTCCACACTCGATATTAATGTCTGCCTTATAGGCCGTGTTAGCTGACTGATAAATGTGCATTAAGCGCATTTAGCTCTAAATTTAACTTTAATTTATTTAATTATTATTTAATTTTAGCGTTAGGAATGTAAAAGCTAACCACAACTCTGCATTCTGCGAAAAAAATACAAACCAAAATATTTCCCCAACCTTGGAGAAGTTCATAGTTCTCGAGGTGATATCCAACATTATTCTCCAACTGGATGTTGCGATGAACTTGAGAAAAACAAATTTCTCCACCTTGCCAGCACTGGTTGTAGTATTCAAAACTACGCAAGTAGCAGCGTTGGTCATAAGCTTTGCTTTCGAAAGAATACAATCGACGCTTAAATATGTTCGTAGAATTAGAAACGAATTTTTAAACAATATCAGGTGAAGAACTGTATTATTAACTATATAAAGAGAGAAATTAAATAAAAATTAGTAACAACAAGTGAAAGTAAAGAAAACTTTTAAGCCGTTTAATTTTAAAGTGATACCTATGTATGTAAATATGTATTACCAGAGGAGTAAAAAAATATTCAAATTTATCTATTTATGTCGTTTAAATTATAAAGGTAGAAATTGTTTTACTATTTTAATTTCAGTATTTCAACGATGTGGTTGAGACCAATTGGAGATTTACATAGGAGTTCAAGTTGAGAACTAACTTTTTCTCAACTTGAGAAACAGTCCTATTTTTATACAAAGAAAAAATGCCCTTTTTGTTTAAAACGCTATGATTCTCCAATTGAGGTACTGTCGAGAAACAAGTTGTGAAGTGGAGTTCAAACCTAAATGTTTTTTGGGACCGTTCGCGCATACATACAGAAGTGTCAAAGTTGTTCACGGAGCTTTTGCTAGTTACGTTTCGGTCGTCGATGACCGAGATTTAAATAAAATCAGGTGCAATTTGTGTAAATTCAGAACTTTGAATACTATTCAAAAACCAATTTTCGAAATTGCTAAATGCGCATTTAAATTTCAGCATAGACGCTGCATTAGGCTTTTACTCGTATTAGTAAGTACAAGTACTTATGTATGTATCAATGTTTACATATGTACGTATATATGATTTCATACACTCATAGAAGTAATTGCCATTGTATCTGTGTCGGGCGGCTTTTCAATTAAATGCTATATACATATGTATGTATCTACTTTTTTTAATTCTTTCATTAAGTTTCCAGGTTTCTATGTCTCTGCGCACTGATGTCTGTCTATTCGTAAGGAATATGCGAACTTCAAGTCAAGTTAAGTCAAACTTTATCATATGATCTTTGTGATCTTGACAAAGTTTTGCCGCTGCATTTGTGGTTGCTGTTTTATGAGTTTATTACTGTTGTTATTGTGGTTATCCGCATTGTACTGAGTTTGGTGATATCTCAGTTGCTTTGCAGCTCGCTCCAGGTACATATGTATGTATGTACTTATGCCAGTATCTCCCCCATTCCACAAACCCTCCTTTAATTAAAGTAACTGTTGCGCTCCACCCCGCTGTTCGCTCTATGCTGTTTGACTAATGTCTGTGATAAATTGCATTTGCACGCTCGCAACAATTTGGAAATTTTCTAACACTATTCGTAACGAGCGCGTAGCCATACTCGATTGAAAATGTTGGTTTTAAAGTATGTATAAAGTTTATATTCACTTCTGTACGTCCACATGTATACCTACAATTGTATACAAGCACATTATTTGTTGAAATTTTGATTGGATTGAAAGTTTAATTGACTTTGCATAGCTTGGGTGTGAATGGAGTCACAGCTCAGGTCAATCGAATGAATTTCCCACCACACTTATTTATGTGTATACATATGTATGTATGTATGTAACGCATGTCAGCCCGGGGGGTTTGAGCAAAGCGAATGGAATTCAATGCAGCGATCTAAATAGGTTCACATATTTGACAAATTGTCTACAAAGTCTTTTTGATTTTCAAAAGGGTAGGGTAGAATGTGAACTGGAATTCCGCGAAAGAAACCAGTAATTTCCTTTTGCAAATGCATTTTCTCAAAATTTACTGGAGAGTAAATATTTTCTGTATTGCACATACACTCCTCGTCATTTGAATAGCACACTCATTTAATCCTGAGTATTTAGAGTTTTCCTTTATTCAAGCAATGAAACCGAAACCGTAACCATTTAAAACCCTTTGGTTTTTCAAAATCGAAACCGAAACCGTAACCGTTATCTTTACCTGAAAAGGAACGAAACCAAAACCGTTTCAAGCACAGATTTCAATCGGTTTCCAGAAATTTATAAAAATAATAAATACAAATTTCTTTCATTAAATGATTTATTTAACCAAAATCAGCAATATTTTGCTAAAACTCTTGTTATGTAGTAAATAAGAACGGCAAAGTAACTTTTCGCAAAAAGCTACTAAAAAGATGCCTAATAAATTAAATATCCGCTCTGGCATCGGTTATTTGGAAGACGTCATTTTGATTTTCATTGACCCATGTATAGTTGTAAAGTGCATAGAAATAAAGGGGTTTCATAATAATTTAGTAAATATTTGACGAAAATAACAATTGTCCTTCCCCGGAGAGCGAATAAACCAAATGTTCGAGCTAAGTATCGTGCATCTAACACTGAACATTTTTAACCTAAGGCAATATTTATACCGCTAATGCATGATATTTTGTTCGATCTCCAAGAAAGATTGCCAAAAATACATTACATAAACATTTTTGATTTGAACTATTATTTCCATATAAAATTAGAGAATATAATACGCTACAAAAAGACTCTATCAGTGGAGTATAAAGTGTGGTCTGAACGATGGACAAATAAGGTAAGTGAAAAGCCAATCCCAAAATCAACAGCAGAAATTCTGGTAAATGGTAAATGGGACGAATATGCTTTTCCAGTGATTAACAAACTTCTCCGCATTCTAAAAAACACGGTTTCGTAGTACCATGAATGAAGAAAGACTGATAGGTCTAGCACTTTTACACGTACACTTAGGGTCAGTTTTCATTGCATGGTTGTGGTTTAAACTTAGTTTAAACGCCCGAGTTGGCTGGTTTAAACTAAGATTAGCCAGCCCAAATGTCAGCCAGCTGTTCAATTTAAATTCAGTTTAGGTAATGTAAGTTTAAACTGCCACTGAAAAACTGGCCCTTAAATAGATATTGAAATTTACACTGAAAGGATAATTTAAATTATTATAATCAAAACTCCGAATAAGTTGTTAAGTTACTTAATTACATCCATCATTTAACAAACATTGTAAGCAAAAAATAAGTATTTATATATACACACATATATACTGCTTTTATAAACCCAAAGCATAATTTTTTATCTTATGCTTTTTTACAAAACAGTATACATAATTGTTTTATTACATTTTACTTCGCACTTCATAAAAATTACTAGAACCTTTATTCGCGTGAAAAATAAATAGGGTTGGATGCTTGCAGGTCATATACCTTCGATCCTGTATCCGCCCCTGAATACCCTTCGCTCCCCTATTTAGTTATAGTTTTGCAAAATAATTCAATGAATATCATCATCCATGGACAGAGAATGAACACACAATGACTCAGAATTAAAAGAATTTTTATCTATACCTCGGTGAATCGCATGTGACTTTTCTTTGAGTTGTACTAAATTACATCCACAATTAAATACAATATGCTGAATACTCTAAATAAAACAATAATATTCTTGGTTGTTACGAATGACATAACCCTGTGTCTTT